>NW_012120821.1:5030845-5076386 GCF_000951035.1 Colobus angolensis palliatus
AAAGAAATCAAGGGTATTCAGTTAGGAAAAGAAGAAGTCAAATTGTCCCTGTTCGCAGATGACATGATTGTATATTTAGAAAACCCCATTGTCTTGGGAGCTAGCAGTCTTTAGGTCTGCCCGCTGTTCTCTCCTTTGCATCTTGATTGTCCTTTCTATTCAACAAGCACATCTATATGCATTTTTGCATTGATCTTCACTTTAAATTGGGGTCTACCTATTAGGGTATAGTAAAAACCTGTGCAGTCATCTAAAAAATTATAAGTAACCTAGTTTAAAGAATATTGGCCATTGCCTACATAATAAACTGATTTTGGAGATTGCCAAAATTGTGCCAAGAAGGTTGTAATCTTCCCTTACCTTGCTTATGTAGTCACCTAAACTATTTTTTTGTTCTAAAGAATACTATTCTAAAGAATAGTACTTGGAAAAAAACAAATTTACATGTTTTGAACTAAGCCGATCTTTTAATGTGATGAGTGAGATATGAAACATTACACCACAATGTCTAATCCAAGGTTTCATACTATGTTGGAGTATTGACTGGACATCTGAAATGAGAATGAAAGAGGGAGAAAGAACAAGAGATCCTTATCTTAATCTTTTTAGAAGGGCATGTGGCATGGGAAAGTAAAAGAAAGAGAGTCTGAGAAAAATATAAGAATAAGATGGGAAAAAACAATCTGGTAATGATATTTTTCATTTGTTTGGGGAAGACATATTTACTGTCTGTTGAGTGCCAGGAATCGTGTTAGTCCTGGAATACACTGATGATTAAAAAAATAATTAAAACAACTAAGCCTGTATAATACTTCCTATGGGTCAAGATACAGAATAAATGCTTTAAAATATTAAATCATTTTATCTGCATAATGACACTATGAGGTAGGTATTCTTACAGTCTCCATTTACAAAGAGGAAATGCGGAATAAACAAGTTAGGTACCAAGAATCATAGAGCGAGTGAGTGGCAGAGCTGGGATTTGATCCCAGGCAGCCCCACTCTGGAGCCCTTAGTCATCACAATACTCTATTGACCATTTCTCTCTCTTTTTTTTGAAACAGAGTCTCACTCTGACACCAGGCTGGAGTGTAGTGGTGTGATCTTGGCTCACTGCAACCTCTGCCTCCCGGGTTCAAGAGATTCTCCTGCCTCAGCCTCCTGAGTAGCTGGGACTACAGGAGTGTGCCACCACGCCTGGCTAATTTTAGTATTTTTAGTAGAGACAGAGTTTCACCATGCTGGTCAGGCTGGTCTCGAGCTCCTGACCTCGTGATCCACCTGCCTCAGCCTCCTAAAGTGCTGGGAATACAGGCGTAAGCCATGGCGCCCAGCCTCTGTTGACCTTTTTTGAGGGTCTTAGTCTATAAGCATTGTAAATGTAATGTAAATGTAGTGAAAGAGATGGCAAATTTGTAAGAAAAAAATTAGCCACAGATGCATAATTCTATATTATTGAATAGAAAAGTGTCCACGTTTTATGTGAGCTGCTGAAACCTACCATATGAATTTCTAAAGCTATTGATACAGCTGGGATGTTAATTATAGTTGTGCTGCAATGAAAGATAATGTGGAATTATTTCTTTGCAGCAAGCGTGCAACTTGTAATCGTGTCCCAGGTTTTTAAAAGAATTAAAGTAATGTCTCTGAAATATGGCCTAATTTGAAAAAGCATAAATTAAGACACAAATCTCTGCCTGGAAAGACATCTCATCCGCTTTAAGACCTTTCTTTTCTAAAAGAGTGAAATATTTTTTAAATGAGAAACTTTCTAGATTTTGAAGTAGGTTTGTAAGTAAACAGACTGAAGGGGGAACAAAGTTTATTTACATAGAAATAAGGAATTCTTCAGAAGACATCCTCTTTTTCTTCTTTAGTTCTTTACCCCTTTGCTTCCACTCAGTTTAACTGTTCCTGAAACACAGACCTGCTCTTCTGTTACCTCCTCTATAGAGCTGCCTTGATCCTTCCTGCCCTTAGGTTGATCCTGTAGCTTTTCTCCATGCTTGTGCCTATACCCTCAGTGTAGCTTTAGCATTACCAGTGCATCTGCCTAATTTACTACTAATTTTTGGTACATCTGTATGTTTTTTTTCTGGAATGTGAGCCCATTGAGAGTAAGGACTGTATTACATTAGTCTGATAGAGTGAGTGACACACTGTTCACTGGTGCATCTACCTAATTTACCAATAATTTTTGGTACATCTGTTTGTTTTTTTCTGGAATATCACCCCCTGGATAGTAAGAACTTTATTATATTAGTCTGATAGAGTGAGTGACACACTGTGCTTATTAAAATACTGAATAATTATAGCATGAAAATATTTTCTAGTAGGGAATAATGCTATTTCAATTAGAAAAAGCAGATGCATTGCTCCTCAGAAATATAAAGATTGTCACCAATTTATTTTTACCATTTCATAGACAATATTGTTTTATAGTAGAGGATCAGAAAAATGTAACCATAAGCTTTATAAGTTATGCAGAGGAGAGATTGAGGGAATCAGGATAGAAAGAAAACAAGGCTGAATCGCAAAATTTAAAAACTGGCCAGAACCTTAATAAAAAATAAGAAAGGGAAGAAAATATATTATTTTGGATACCTAACAAATGAGATATATTCATTTCATTTTATTATCATCATGACCTGAATTGGGGATTCATCTGTTTTACAATGTAGATGCTGACGTGCAGCAGGGTTGTAACTCATAAAAATACTAACTAGAGAGAACCACTTTTAACAACCTGGAATTTATTTTCAAACTTATTTTTATGTGTATGTTTTAGGATTGAGATCATATAATATATATGTTTGCATTCTGCTTTTTTCATTTAATATTTAATTGGGAATAACCTCCAATGCTTTCAATATCCTTTGATAATATACTTTCAACAACGACCTATATTCCATTCATTTACCAATCCATTCATCCATCAACCACTTATTGGACATTACTCTGTGCCAAGCAGTGTGCTCTACCTCAGGGATACAAAACCAATAGAAGAAGCCCCTGTTCTTATATAACTTGTTTCAAACATACAATTTTTGTAGTTGTAATGGCTAATTTTATTTGTCAACTTGACTGAACTAAGTGATACCCAGATAGTTGATAAAACAGTATTCCTGGAAGTACCTATTAGAATATAAGAGATGAGCATTTGAATAGGTTGAGCAGGTAAAGCAGATTACCCTCACCAAAGTAGGCAGACATCATCCAATCAATTGACTGCATGATTACCACCAAAGGGGAAGAGAAAGGGCAAATTCACCTTCTCTGCTTGAATTGGAACATTCACCATCTCCTGTCCTCCAACATTAGCATTCCTGGTTCTTGGGCCATCAGCCTTGACCTGGATTTACACCATTGACCTCCCTGGTTCTCAGGCGATCAGTCTGAATTTCACCACTGCCTTTCCTCACCTTTCAGCTTGCAGACAGCAAATTGTGGGGCTTCATGGCTTCCATATCATATGAGCCAATTCTTTGCAATAAATGTCTTTCTATATGTCAGTTTACAGTATCTTCTGTTGGTTCTGTTTCTTTGGAGAACCCTGACTAATATAGGGGCCAGTACTGTTAGGCTAATTCACCATTCATTTCTACCTCCTTCTCCCTTGCCACTTCTAGGAATTGAGGCTGGAAAAGAAATACTTTTAGCACTTTTCTTTTAACTAGACTAAGCAATGTAACTCAATTATGGCCTATGGGATTTAAGTTGAAGTCTAGTACTGGATTTCTGGAAAGTTTTTGCTTAAAAAACCAGACTGATGTGAAGTTTGCAGGTGAAAGAGAACTCAACCATGATATCTAAGATGACAGAAACAGAATTGCAATGTCAGAAGATGTTAGTTCTCATTCATCTTTATTTTCTTCAGCATTTGAAATATGTAGCCATTTTTTAATTCAAAAAGTGTGTCAAGAATTTATGTAAATTTCAGTAAAATTCTAGCCAATAAGTATGATATTGTTTATTAGAAAAAAGCAAAACTGTAAGTGCTCAGAAAAGAAATGCCAGTGAAAGCAATTGTGTCCATCGATTATGGTAGTTTCTTATGCCTTTTTTAAATTTTTATTTTTTGAGACAGGCTGTCTCTCAGTTGCCCAGGCTTGTGGGTACAATGGTGCAATCTTGGCTCACTGCAACCACAAGCCCCCTGGCTGAGGGTGACTCTCCCACCTCAGCCTCTCTGGTCACTGGGTCCACAAGCATGTGCCACCATGCCTGGCTAATTTTTGTAAAGGCAGGGTTTTGCTACGTAGCCCAGGCTGTTCATGAACTCCTGGGCTCAGGAGATCCACCTACCTTGGCCTCCCAAAGTGCTGTGATTACAAGCATGAGCCACCTTGCTCCACCAATCCCTTTTATTTTATAAGTGGTTATCAAATAAGTTTAGCAAAATTCAGAAGACCTGGCATGTTAAGTGCTCTGTAATTTGCAAACTCCTTCATATAAAATGTGTGAATCCTGCTGACAAGTTGGAATGGGTCTTTTCTTTTGAACATACTCTTAGCTGGTTTTGAACAACGGAGTGTATATTGAAGTGGCAATTAACTCTTTTATGTAGAAGGCAGACATTTTTTCTTTGGGAATTGTTTTCTGGAACCCTAAACATGACCTAATTAGAAGTACAAACCATGTTAAAGGAGTTTAAATAATCTCTGTCCAATCAATTACAGAAGACTGTGCCAAGTGAATTCCCCTCCTTCTTTAATCCATTCTCATTCCAGTGTAAAGCTCTTTCATCCTAGTAAGTACTCTGACTTTTTCCCCTTAACCAGAAAGGAACCTTCTCATTCCACGTCTTCCTTATACCAGTGTGCATTCAGCTACTATGAATACTTGAGTGGAGTTGCTGGTGGCCAACCAGCTTACATGTAACTGCCAAAACAGGACAGAAATAACTGAGCAGTGGCTATACTGATGACTCACTGAAGTCCATTCAAGTGTAAAATCAAGGCAGAAGCAGCTCAGTGCAGATACTGAAATGTGCCAAAAGGTAAGATTTCTAGGAAGTGTATTTTCTTAATGATTATAGAAACTTTAATCCTTTCTCAAATGTCATCATTGCCCTTCATATTTAACTATAACCTGAATTGAGATTGCTTTCCCTGAGGCAAGTGATTTTGAAAATACTGTTGGACAAAGATGAATCAATAGGGCTTATTGTTTGTTGTCTCTGGGCTTACTTTTTTACTTATAGTTTACATAACAGCTTTTCTGCTCAAAAAACTTGTTCCAGTTCTGGGTGCCAAAATCCATATTTATCTTTCTGCTACTGACTAATTCCAACAGTCAGGGGATCTAAAGCATAGCTAATTTTATCCGTATTTGTAAGGGTTCTTCATATACTCAAATGTGGTCCTCCACGTAATCTCACCCCAAACTATTAGTGTCATTGAGTTTCAGTGGTACTTGGCTGAATTCCAGAATATGGCTCATGCAGAATTCGATTTTTTTTTTTCGTTTTTTTGAGAAGGAGTCTTCCTCAGTCACCTGGGCTGGAGTACAGTGGTGCAGTCTGGACTCACTGCAACCTTCACCCTTTGAGTTTAAGCTGTTCTCCTGCCTCAGCCTCCCAAGTAGCTGGGACTACAGGCATGTGCCACCATGCCTGGCTAATTTTGTATTTTTAGTAGAGACAGAGTTTCACCATGTTGGCCATGCTGGTCTCAAAGTTCTGACCTCAGGTGATCTGCCCACCTCAGCCTCTCAAAGTGCTGAGATTACAGGCATGAGCCAACATGGCCATCCCAATTTGCTTTTAAGACCAATATAAACCAGACACTGAAGAAACTCTTTAAGAAGTTCTATATGTTGTCTGTGAAAATCTTGATTTTATCCTTAATCTCACTGGCAGGGCATGACTATCCATGTCAGAGGCCTTCAGCTTCTTGACATCTTGATAAAGCAACCAAAAGATTTTTTGAAGAAAAAGTTTTTTGTTTTTTTTTTACTCTGGATTCTTTTTCTTTTTTTTTTCTTTTTGTCCTATCATCATTTAAGATAGCAACCTACAATGAAAGCTTTAAATATTATATCAAATCATGAATATCTTTGATGAGTGATGGTTTCTATAGTGTAACTTGCTGTATTTTATACATTCAATAGCTGGAAAGATTTGAAAAGGCATCTGCCTCGATCATCAGACTGAAAGTCAGCAAAAGAAACACCACCGTCATTTTTTCTATAGCTGTCTTAGAGGTTTTCAACAATGACACATTTAGTTAATTGAATCAATAGTGGCATTAATTCTAATTTCAAGTGTGTTGGGGCCAACATAATGTTTAGTACTAAGAGGAAATACCTTTTACTCTAATTTTGCTGGTATTTGAACATACTTCTGTATAAGGTCCATGATTGTATATACATAATTTCTTGTTGTAATGTAAAATGTAAACATCACAGCCTCCTGTGCTAAACTGGATCCAATAATGGAGGATCTAAGAGTTCTGTTAGCTTCGAGATTGATTGATTGGTTGGTTGATTCATGTATTCATTAAATGAATAATTTGTTGAATTCCTTCTGTGTATCAGGCTGTGTCCTTGTAGTGCAATGGTAAGCAAAACTAGATATTCTCTTTGTACTATTGGAGTTTATTCTGAAGTAGGGGAGACAGATATTAATCAAATTTATCATAAATTGAAACCATAATAAGAGCAAAAAAAAAAAGAAGTAATACATGATGTTATGTGATTCCATAATGGGGGATTTCTACTAGTGAGGAAGGTCAAAAAGGGTTCTCCTGAGGACACTATGCCTGAGGTAAGATGTAGAGGGTAAGCAGTTTGCGTCCTTTGTAGGGACATGGATGCAGCTGGAAACCATCATTCTTAGCAAAGTATCGCAAGAACAGAAAACCAAACACCGCATGTTCTCACTCATAGGTGGGAACTGAACAATGACATCACTTGGACTCGGGAAGGGGAACATCACACATTGGGGCCTATCATGGGGGGCGAGGGGGGAGGGATTGCATTGGGAGTTATACCTGATATAAATGACGAATTGATGGGTGCTGACGAGTTGATGGGTGCAGCACACCAACATGGCACAAGTATACATATGTAACAAACCTGCACGTTATGCACATGTACCCTAGAACATAAAGTATAATAATAAAAAAAATAAAATAAATAAATAAATACATAAATAAATAAATAAGAAGTTAACTAGGGGAAGGGAAAGAGGAAAAGGAAGAAGGAACAGACTGTGTGAAGAGCTTGTAGAAGGAGGGAGCCCAGCAAGTCTGAGGGACTGAAGGAAGACTACTGTGACTGGATTGCAGCAAAGAATGTGGCTTACTGTGAGGTTGGAGAGGATGTCTATCAGCCACTCATGCAGGGTCTTAAAACATTTCATCTTTGCTGTAACAGCAATGAGAACTCATTAAAGTTTTCTAAGTAGGTGAAGAAATAATTGGAGGGAGGAGAGTGTACACCTGCCATATGGTTAGAGATTTCTAGGACTATACAAATAACAGAAGGGTAGTAAGTGGAAGACTGTGTTGCTTAATGAAGTTTCCAGAAATGGGTAATGATATTTGTAATTCCAAATCCTACTACAAGGAACTGTGGCTACAACATTGATGCTGCTGCTGCTGATGATGATAATTTGATGAAGTGGGGTAATCCACATGGCTACGTCTCTGTATTAGTTCATTCTCACACTGCTAGAAATAAAAAACTCCCTGCGATTGGGTAACTTATGAAGAAAAGAGATTTAATTGACTCACGGTTCTGCAGGCTTAGTAGGAAGCATGGCTGGGAGGCCTCAGGACACTTACAATCATAGCAGAAGACGAAGAGGAAGCAAGCACATCTTCACATGGCAGCAGAAAATAGAGTGAAGGGAGAAGTGCCACACACTTTTAAAGCATCAGATCTTGTGAGAACTCACTCCGTATCACGAGAATAGCAAGAAGGAAATACACCCCCATGACCAAATCACCTTGCATCAGGTCCCTCCCCAACAATGGGAATCTCAATTTAACAGGAGATTTGGATGAAGACACAGAGCCAAACCATTTGAGTCTCCTTCATGGAGGTCCCCACATATAAGCCTCCGGTTCTTGTTTGTTTGTTTGCCTGCTTGTTTTAATGATTTTTTTTTTCTAGGTCTACAGTCTTAAAAAGTAAAGTATAAAAGTAAAAGCAAACTATCTTTGCACCCAACAAAAACAGAGAAATACCTACAAATGTATATATGCCAATAACCTATATATAATTTTATATAAATCATGTCATATTGTAATTTTACAACCTCCTTTACAAACTGGATTTGTAATCAAGGTGTTTTTTGTCAAAGAAATGTATAGCAGCTCCATTTTGATGATTACATAGTAATCCACTGTAGGGTGTGGCCATGATTTATTTAATAGTTTCCTCTTTGATGGACATGTGTGTTACTTCCAATTTTTCCAATTATACAAGACTTGAATGTATCTTCTTGTACATAAATCTTTTTTGCCCATGACTGACTATCTCCCGAGGATAAATTTCTAGATGAGATTGCTGGGTCATGTGGTTTACACATTTAAAATTTCAATACAGAATTATATGCCCTCCAAAAAGTTTGGAACAATTTAATCTTTATCAGTTTGGGTGATACTGTCCTCTATCCCACATTGTTGCCAAGAGTGGGTAGATTTATTTTGTTAAGATTATTATTTTTTGCCTTTATAAAAGGTTACAGGTGATACCTTTTGACTGTTCTCATTTACTTTGTTTTTTTACTCAATGTCATTGTTCTCAACATTTCCATGTTCCATTTGGTGCATTCATTTTTATAAATTCATCTAAAATAGCTAAAGAGTCTTAAAATATGTCAATGATTAATATAACATACCCTTTCTTTGTACACATTGAAATCATCCTTTTAATTCAAGTACAGTTTGATAATTTTGGTGGAACTAGACATGATTAACATTATAAAGACATTTTTTCCTTAATGTTCTTAAGCATAGTTCTGTTTTTCTCAAGAACTGTTTAGTTCACAATTTTTTTAATCAAAAAGTATTAATAGACTTTATTTTTTAGAAAACATATAGGTTTACAGAAACATTTTGCAGAAACAGGGAGTTCCCATATGCCCACCACTCTCCCTGCACAGTTTTCCCTGTTGTGTTTTGAATTAGTGTGGTACATTTGTTATAACTGATTAACCAATATTAAAACACTATTATTACCTATAGTCCATAGTTTATTATAGGGTTTACTCTTTGTATTGTACATTCTACAGTTTTTGGAAAGTGTACAATGTCATGTATCTACCATTACAGTTTCATACAGAATAGTTTTATAGCTCTAAAAGTATCCTGTGCTCCTCTTGTTAATCTGTCCTCCTTCCCTCACTCCCTGCCTTACCCTGGGGAGCTATTTACTTTTTTTTAACTGGCTTTATAGTTTTGCCTTTCCCAGAATGTCATATATTTGGAATCACATGCATGTAGCCTTTTTATACTGGCTTGTTTCACTTAGCAATATGTATTTAAGTTCCCTCCATGTCATTTCTTGCCTTGATAGCTTATTTCTTTTTATTGCTGAATAATTCCAAGCCACAGCTTATAGGTCTGTGTATCTATTAAAGGACATCTTGATTGCTCTCAAGTTTTGGAAATTATGACTATGATTGCTAGACATTTGTGTGCAGGTTTTTGTATGGACATACGTTTTCAACTCATTTGGATAAAGTACAATTTATGGATCATATGATAAGACTATGTTTAGTTTTGCAAGAAACTGTCAGACTGTTTTCCAAAGGGCTGTACAATTTTGCGTTTTCATCAAGAATGAGAGTTCCCATTGCACCATTTTCTTACCCTCAGGTTTTGCCACTGTTTTGGATTTTAGCCATTCTGATAGGTGTGTAGTAGTAGCTCATAGTTTTAATTTGCAATTCCCTAATGACATATCACATTGAGCCACTTTTCATCTGCTTATTTGCCATCTGTAATATTTGTGTGTGTAGTATCTATTCAAATATTGTAACTGTTTTTAAAAATTAGGTTATTTATTCTTTTCCTACTGTTGTATTTTGAGTTCTTTGTATTTTGGATACAAGTCCTTTATCAGAATATGTTTTGCAAACATATTCCCCAGTGTATGACTTGCATTTTCATTGTCTTTTGGTGAACAGAAGTTTTTAATTTTAATGACTCTAACATCAAGTTTTTCTTTTATGGATCGTGCTTTTCATGTTATATCTAAAAAGTAACTGCCAAATCCAAGATCATATATTTTTTTCCTTTATTATCTTATAGGAATTTTATAGTTTTATGTTTTATATTTAGATCCATGATCCATTTTTAGTTGATTTTTTGGTTAAAGATGTAAGATCTATGTTTAATTTTTCTTTTACGTAAGAACATTTAATTTTTCAAGCACCACAAATGGTTTTTTGTCCACAGTTGGACAAAATTTGTTCTTCAACCAACCCCCATGTTATTGATACCAAGACATAAATGTGGTTATTGATTTAAGTTCAGATATGAATGTTTAGCTAGCTGAGGTAGCCTACATGAAAGCAATAAAAGTGACTACTGTGTGTATACTAGGAGTCTTTTATTTAGGATAGAGATCCCTGGCAGCAACACTTGCATGTTGCTTAATTTGAATAGAACCAGTATGTTGTTTTGAACATATAAAGGATTACTCACAAATTGGTGCAAAATTACAAATGTGCCTAGAGGAGAAATTCTGTTTTCTGACATCTCCCCTCTCTTTCTTGATCCTTCTTACATCATCTCATTTTACTCAAGTCTGATCCTTGTCTTTGTTGGCTTGCAGTGAACTGCATTCACTGTTTGATACTGGAGGCCGAGTTTTCAGTTAGATGCCTAAGCTCCTCCTGATCCTTACCCTGAGAGAGAAGTTCTAGTCCCAGGGTTACAATTTGTAGGAACACATCAAATATACATTTTTAAATGCCCTCTTTAACCTTAGAATAAATAACTTGGAAGCATTTCTCTTAGTTCTAAAGCTTTGATATGGCTTACAATGGAATAAAAAAGTCATAGGAGTTTCAGTTCCTTTTACTGATTTTCTTCTAATAATTCTGTGATTTGATGCCACAGTGACAGGGATCAAAAACGTACTTATAATTAATGATGCTTTCCATTGATTTGAAAACAAAATTTATTTTTAATTCCTCCAGCTCCTTGGGTAAATTACCATCTTGCACACAACCTCCTTTCCAATATAAATGAATTGAAAATATCAATTTAAAAAATAATTTAAAGCCATATAACAACATATAACAACACGCTTATTTTGGCCCTAATTTTACTAGCTAGCCTGTTTTAACCCACATTATAGAAAGAAAAAACATAAAGCAGATGGATTAAATATTATAAATATATCTTATAACATTTTGAGTATTTAAAAATTATATTTGGAATCACTGAGCTATTTCTTAGTATTTAAATATCTGCTATTAAATTTTTTTGGTCCTAAATAAGTAAACTTTTTAATGAGATTTTGTAAAAAGAAATTACCTTTAACACAGAAGAAACTAGCCACTTGAAGTTATACTGGTATCCTCTTTATAATTCATAGAGAAGCTGAGTAGATTTTCTGTAGTATCATTTGAAATATTTATTTTCCATTATGTTCTTACCACAATTACCCCTGGTTTCTATTTCAACTCACCTGGACTATTTTTATCATCATTTCATGATGTCCTCACTTGAGTCATTTCCTTCACTGTTTTGCCCTACATTCTACAACACTATTTGATCTTCCACAAATGCTACCCTGCTCATATTATTATAGGAGCCATTCTGTATAGTTTTTTATAAATACTATGGATTTGGAACAAATACTGCTTACTATCTTTGTGATTTTTAGACACATGCTTCATTTTATAGTAGACACTAAAATACCCAAGTTGAAGTATTATCAGAAAACTCATAAAAGTTGAGGTTGTGATTAAAATAAAATATTGCATATTCTCTTTATGCTTCTCATCTGCCTAAGAAATAAAGTTCTAAGTTCTTAACTTTGCACCTAAAATCAACCAAAATTTGATCTCAGACAACTTGTCAGCACTTACATTGACTCATCTACATGTGGCTGGCATTTTAGCCAAAGTCTGCTCAGAACTTTTCTATCCTGTCTTTGGCTTTTCTATTTCTGTACGTTCACCTCTATTTATATTTCTGCTGCCTGGAATTTTTCTTATCTCCTCTCCCTTCATCATTTGTTGAAATGCTACCAATCCATTAAAGTCAACTAATAGCATATCCCCTGATTCCTGATTAAATGTAAACAGCCTAAAATGACCCTTTTTCTTTCTGAGATCTGTGGGGCTCTGAGATTTTTACTTTCTTATGACACTTAACAGTTATTGCTTTGGATAATAGTTACTTCTGGTTTTCTGACAATAAGGTACTCAATAGCAAGGCCAGTATTATACTTATGCATGTTTATGGCACTTAGAACTACATCAGACACAAAGAAAGCGTTCTACAACCACTTGGTGATTTAATATATTATTTAGCTTTTAATATTCATTAATATCCTATTATTTCAAGATTACCTCTCATAGAGATCAATCTTTTTCTCATTAAATCATTAAAAATTGGCAAAATCTAGTATAATTGTGTTTTTCCTATAATGGCTCAAGGGGACCTACCGTACCATTTCAGCAATGCAGATTACATATCACCTTGAGTATTTAAACATTATTATTGTTTAGAAAACTAGTTCAAATTGACTAACAGCAGAAATGTTTCCTACTTTTTAAGAGTTTGACAAATCTACTCCTGTTCAGGAAAGAAACTGAGGCATTACTACTAAGTATTTCATGTTTTAAAAGTGTCTAGTTCATTTCTGACCCTTCCATCTCAACACCGAAGGCTCTATTGTATTATTGAGTGAGTGTTTTTTGTAGAGAAGAATATGTTAAACAATGGCCCAAATAATGAATATTGTCTTATTATATACTATATGACTTAGAAAGACATCTTACTGTGTCTAGTATATTTTCCATTCCTTAAGGCAATTTTTACCTAAACCAGTTCTGACAAGAAGACAGCTCTTCCAGTCTTAATTATTCCAAGGAAAACTGATTTTATAGTCTCCCCTGTAAATAATGATCTTTAAAATGAATGTGGTAAATGAACCTGAGAGCTATTTTAATGGCAGATGAAATATGTCAATGAAAAACTTGAAGTGAGTACGATCAAGGGAGAAAAAAAAAAATCTTATCTTGCTTGAGATTAGGTGAACATAATGACATATATGAAGACTTTTAATGATGGCTCTCAGGGAAATTCTACTTTGAGATAGAAAATAAGAGATAATAATGGACTTTGATGGAAGGGGAGAGGAAAAGAGCATTTGAGAAAACTGGAGAAGAAATATTGGGAATCAAATGGAAAAAAACCATGAGGAAAGAAATATAAACATAAGTAAATGAAATAAGGCACAGAAGAGCCTTTGTAGATTGAATTTTCAAGAGATATTTAATGCCTGTTAATCTGAAATTTAAAGAATTGTTGGCTGTGCATTGATTTGGTGTACTTTTTAAAATTAAAAGCCTTCAGATACTAAATTTTTATGATCACCTTTTAGATAGCATCTCTTCAGGATTTCTCTGTTTTCACTTTAATGAATTGAATGTAAAGATTGCCTTTTCATTCTGCTTTCTCAGTGCTCCTGGTTGTTTGAAAAAGAATTCTCTGTTTGTTTAATAAGAAAACACTTGTTCCTTAGTTTACTTCTCTAGGCTTCCAGTGGATGTAGTGATAATTAAAATTATCCATTAGTATAATTGTTGTTGTCCTTCTGGCAGCTTGGATTTTTTTTCTTTGGCTATGTCTAAGTTTTCCTTAGCAATTTTATGAAAACATCCATGAAAGATGACTGTATTATTTACCCTGGATGGCACTGATGGAAAGCAAATCATATGTATTAAGTGTGTAAAGTACAACAGAGAACAAGGCTCTTCTTAACTTCTTTTGTCTTTTATTTGAGGCCAGGAGTATATAAAGCAAATAATTTTATAGTTTCTTAGAGAATTTGGATGGTGTATATAAAACAATCGGGATAATCTGCCTTTTCATTATATTACATTTGTAATTTATATTTTTCATATATTCCTCTTTATGAATACAATATTTTATTAAAATATAAAGGACATTTAAGTTTTGTATTACTGCTAACTTCTATCTATGGAAGAAATTCACTGAATCATTCCTAGTGCCCCGTATCATAAGGGAAAGTAGTCTACCCCTGAGAAGGGGTTAATTGTTACTATGTATGTGTGTCCTTAATGTAATAATCTACATAACTGTATATTTAACCCTACTGAAATAATGTCCCTTATTTTTAAAAAGTCACATGAATATGTATATTTTCTCTGCATCACAGGATGGTAGAATAAAAATGTATGATTTTGTTAATGTCTGTCATCTTGAAAATATTTAGGAAAAAACTACATGCAAATTTTAAATAATACCTCTCTTATCTGGTCTCATGATGAATTTTGAACTTATTCAGAATGGTCTGTGGTGCTAGAAATTTTATCTAAGCCTAAATAAAACTTATTGCCCTACATAGATTTAATTCACGCTCTGCATAAGTTACGTCTCACAAGCAGCAAGAGCAAAAGAAGAGAGTTAAATAATGAAGAAAGAAATAACATTTATATAAAACAAGTTACTTAGATTGAGTGTTATGAATTTTATTTTACTTCAGTACAAGAGAATGTACATATAAAAACAAGGTCTACTGATATTTCCTACATATGTTGTTTCCTTCTCTGTTCCTAAGGTATATTTACTATCCAGTCTACAAATAACTGATGATTTAGATGATTAATATGTTTTATAAATAAGTTGGCATATGCAAAATTTATTTCATTTTATTCTTATTATAAACTTTATCCTGCCATTCTAATACAATGTCAATTAGAAAAGCATTTGATGTTTCAGGGAAAGTCAGTTAATAGAAGAAGGAACAGTGTTTAAAAATCCTAGAAGAAAACCTAGGTAATACCATTCAGGACATAGGCATGGGCAAAGCCTTCATTACTAAAACACCAAAAGCAATGGCAACAAAAGACAAAATTGACAAATGGAATCTAATTAAACTAAAGAGCTTCTACATAGCAAAAGAAACTATCATCAGAGTGAACAGGCAACCTACAGAACTGGAGAAAAATGTTGCCATCTATCCATCTGACAAAGGGTTAATATCCAGAATCTACAAATAACCAACAAATTTAAAAGAAAAAAAACAACCCCATCAAAGTGGGTGAAGGATATGAACAGACACGTCTTAAAAGAAGACATTTATGCAGCCGACAAACATACGAAAAAGAGCTCATCATCACTGGTCATTAGAGAAATGCAAATCAAAACCACAGTGAGATACCATCTCATGCCAGTTAGAATGGCGATCATTAAAAAGTTAGGAAACACACTTTGGGAGGCTGAGGCGGGTGGATCATGAGGTCAGGAGATCAAGACCATCCTGGCTAACATGGTGAAACCCCATCTCTACTAAAAATTAGCCAGGCATGATGGCGGGCACCTGTAGTCCCAGCTACTTGGGAGACTGAGGCAGGAGAATGGCGTGATCAGCGAGGCGGAGCTTGCAGTGAGCCGAGATGGCTCCACTGCACTGCAGCCTGGGCAACAGAGTGAGACTGTCTCAGAAAAAAAAAAAAAAAAAATAAAAAAAAAAAGGAACCAATAGATGCTAGAGAGGATGTGGAGAAACAGGAACACTTTTAAACTGTTGGTGGGAGTGTAAATTAGTTCAACCCTTGTGGAACACAGTGTGGCGATTCCTCAGGGATCTAGATCCAGAAATACCATTTGACCCAGCAACAATCCCATTACTGGTATATACCCAAAGGATTATAAATCATTCCACTATAAAGACACATGCACGTGTATGTTTATTGCAGCACTGTTCACAATAGCAAAGACTTGGAACCAACCCAAATGGCCATCGATGATAGACTGGATAAAGACAATGTAGCACATATACACCATGGAACACTATGCAGCCATAAAATTGGATGAGTACATGTCCTTTGCAGGGACATGGATGAAGCTGGAAACCATCATTCTCAGCAAACTAACACAGGAAGAGAAAACCAAACACCGCATGTTCTCACTCATAAGTGGGAGTTGAAGATTGAGAACACATGGACACAGGGAAGGAAACACCGTGCACCAGGACCTGTTGGGGGGTGGGGGTCTAGGGGAGGGATAACTTTAGGAGCAATACCTAATGTAGATGGTGGATTGATGGGTGCAGCACACCACCATGGCATGTGTATACCTATGTAACAAACCTGAACTTTCTGCATTTGTATCCTAGAACTTAAAGTATAATAATAATAATAATAATAATAATAATAATATATTTGCGTTTGGAGAGAATAACTACTGTGCTGATACAATAATCCTTTAATGTTCACATTTCCTTTTATTTTGATGATACCAGAGGAGCGCATTTATTCAAAAAGAAGGTACAATGTATGAAATAAAATCTCTACCTAAAAAATGTATACAGAAGTTATCTTTTTTCCTTAAATTTTAATGCAGAATGATGATCATTATATGTGGTATTCCCGATCACATCCTCTGAAGTCTATGTCTAATTCTAATGATTCCTTTAAGCAGAGTTATTCATGAACTTTAGCTTAATATTCTGTGTTCCCTTTTGTTAAGAGAATTGGCTTTAGGCAGAGAGTCCTCTGCCATTAATAGTGGTGTTAAGTGATCCTTCACACTCTGAAATTTTCTTATAGCACACTTTAGCTTTTTGGTCTTTTGTTTTTAGATTCGTAGTAGGAATTTTATGGTATTATCTATAATTACTCTTGAATTAATCTTAACGGAAGACAAATGCTTCATGCATTTATTCAAATATTTATTACTTTTGGTGCCAGTGGTTTGGTAATGATGGAAGAGAAGGGAGAAAAGGAGAAAAAGGCAGCCTAGCAAAGAAAGACAAAGGCTAACTCTTTTGTCAGGTCGCCTGAGTACCACCACTTTACAAGTTTTGTTGCCATTGTCAAGTTATTTATCCTTTTTGTTTCTTAATTTTCTCATCTTTGAAAGGGGAGTAGAATGATGTGATAGAGGAAGAGATGTGGTTTAATTCATGTGATGTAAATTTTAGCTGTTTATATAATTGTTTTGAAGGTTTTTTTTTTTTTTTTTTTTGCCTCAAATGACTTTCTTTGATATAAATGCCTTTAAAATTGAGTTTTGTGGGAAATGGCATGACATCTTACAAAGGAAGATAGTCGACAAAAGTTGTATCTTGTAATTTCATAGAATGTTACAGTTTTCAAAATATTGTTCTAAATATGGAAGCATTTTTAGTCTTATGCCAATCTTATGTCATAGGCATGATGGTCATCAATGTCTTCACATAGACAAGTCTCCAAGTTCCATGGACAGCAGGTGTCTGAGACAGAAATGGAATTTAGATGACATAAATTGTAGTGCACTGTTCTTTTCATTTGAAACTACCTCCCAGGCCGAGCACAGTGGCTCACACCGTGAGGATTACCGAGCACGGTAATCCCAGCACTTTGGGAGGCAGAGACAGGTGGATCACCTGAGGTCAGGACTTCGAGACCAGCCTGGTCAACATGGTGGAACCGTGTCTGTACTAAAAATACAAAAAAATAGTCAGGTGTGGTGGCTACTCGGCTACCAACTACGTGGGAGGCTGAGGCAGGAGAATCGCTTGAACCCAGGAGGTGGAAGTTGCAGTGAGTTGAGATCGTGCCACTGCACTCCAGCCTGGGCAACAAAGCAAGACTCTGTCTCAGGAAAAGAAACTACCTCCCAGATTCTTTATAGAAGGTAGAAAAAGTATTGATCTAAGAATAACCTGACCGATCTATTGGTGGATTAATTCTTTTTCAATAACTGTCAACTTATAATGCTTAGTCTTTTCTTTGTATTTTTATTTTGCCGCAAAAGAAGAAATGATTCAAAGAAATACAAGAGAGACCACATCAGTCATTCTTAATTCACAGCAAACTGCTTGGGATCTTTGGGGTCTTACTAAATTTTTGATAAAGCAGGTAAAATATAGTTGAACGAGAAGCAGTAAAAAAGACATTTGATGCAAGTTGGATACTTTTAACCTATAGTCAAAATCTGAAAATTATGAAAAATTCAGAATAATTTGAGGAGTAAGTTAGGAGGAAGTGTACTCAAGTATGAGGGGCAGGCCGGGCGCGGTGGCTCAAGCCTGTAATCCCAGCACTTTGGGAGGCCGAGACGGGTGGATCACGAGGTCAGGAGATCGAGACCATCGTGGCAAACACGGTGAAACCCCGTCTCTACTAAAAATACAAAAAACTAGCCGGGCGAGGTGCGGCGCCTGTAGTCCCAGCTACTCGGGAGGCTGAGGCAGGAGAATAGCGTGTACCCGGGAGGCGGAGCTTGCAGTGAGCTGAGATCCGGCCACTGCACTCCAGCCTGGGCGACAGAGCGAGACTCCGTCTCAAAAAAAAAAAAAAAAAAAGTATGAGGGAAAAACCTGTATGGCTGGAAGTTATAAGTAGTGTATGTATATTTAGGGTTAAATATGTGTGTGCACTTGTTTGTACAACCATATTCTAAGTTTAGTGATCATTTTGCTAGTGATTATTGATGATAATACTCAGATTTGTAATTTATTTAACTTTAGCTATAAAATATATTATTTTATATACTTTAATGATTATACTTAACTCTTTCAGCAGTTTTGCTCATTTATTAGACATTTTAATTAACTGCACTGCCCCATATATTAATAGAAGACAAATAATCCACATTCTTACTTTGAGATTCATATTATAAAATGAAGAACTATGCTAATTTTTATTTCTAATTTATCATGCCCATGTCTTCAATATATAGACCAAATGATTTTCACGAAGAGATTGGATGAATAGTAATTTATTCTGTTTATCTAAATACGCTACACAGAATTCAACCCTAGCTGTCAAAACAGAAATTAACTCAGAAATAAATGAGAACAATTTCTTCACGGCAAACATATTACAAAATTCATGTAGTATTATAATGGAATTAGAACCATCTATAATGGCAAAGAATCTTTTTTAATTATGCATAAAACTACATTGGTTAATTAGTTAATTTAGTTTTGAGATCACAAAATATTAACAGCATGAGTTGGAGTTACTAAAACCTAAAACACTTTGTCATAGTTCTTAATGAGGAAAAGACGAAAGAAAAAAAGCAACACGCTCAGCTATAAAGCAGATGTTTTAACTGATCTTACTAACTCCTGAAAAAATGACCTTATCATTGCCTAGTTTAGTAATCAATATTTCTAGTGACTATATTATTCAGGGAAGGATAAATTATACATTGGTGTTCTCTGTTTTGAAAGACAGAAAAAATCATGTTTTGATAATTCTCTTTCAACAATAATTAATAATTTTTAAATAATACTTTATTGAATACAGGAGTAAACTTCAATTATCTGGAAACAGTTTTCATTATAAATATCAATACTGAGTTCTTCTCAATTAATTCAAATATTCATAAGGTATTCTACTTGAATATTTAGTTTTAATACAACAATTATATAAGACAATGTGTTGAGACAGCTAAAGCTATCTTATTATTTACTTCCTACTTCCCAATTTTTGGGCTTTTATTCATTTTCTCACAATCATATCAACTTTTTAAAATGAAGAGCATTTCATAGTTATTTTTCACTCTTTTTGCCTTTAGGAGTGGGAATAAATACTAACTGAATGATATCCATTGTATGCAAGTTATTTGCTAAATGTTTTATAGGCTCTCCCTTGGGGAATTTATACTGTATCTATGATACTGTAAGGGTATGTTAAGTAAAGCAACACAGCATGGTGCTTACAAGTATTTAACATTCCTGTGCCTTAGTTTCTCCATTTGTAACATAGGGATGATAATGCTGGTTACCCATGAGGACTTTACAAGGCTCAAATGAAATAATTTGCACTGAACACTTAGAAAATTAAGTGACAGACAGTAAGTGCTCAATAAGTTGATAAAATAAGAATGTATTAAATGATCCAGGAAGACGAGGTTGCATCTCCTTTAGGCTTCATTAAAATATAGTATCTGAGATGGATCATACGGATGTGATCTGGACAAGTGGAGGAGGTAAGGCTCTGAAAATGAAGGCTGTTTTAGGTGGAGAAAATGACCTGAGCCAAGGTTTAGAGGTGAGACTTTGTGCTATACTTAGGGAAGAGTCATCCAGTTTCCCTGGTATGAAAAGTAAGCATAAAGGAATGGAATCAAACTAGCTGGAAATGTAATGTTGAAGCCAGGGAGTTGGAAGATTGCTAGGCCAAGCTAAGAGGTTTTTACTTTAATTAGGAGTTAAACATAGACAAATAAACACACACACAACAAATGAACTTAAATATGTTCAAGCTGGAAGCTGATATGATTAAAATTTATCATAGAAGATTAATATGTTTAGTTTGAAAAAATATTGGTAGAAAGGATACATATGTTATTGCAAAAAAAATCTAAGCATTAGAAGTATGGTAATAAGAATATGAAAGGGGGAGTTATAGAAGGATGTTAGAAAAATAACTTTTGTTTGGATTGAGTATCTACTAGATTTTTTAAAAAAGTGTTGGTTGCAGGGTTACCAATACAGTGGTTGGAGCCATCCAAAGCATATTTTCCAACCCCAGTAACATAACTGGACCGTAGTAGCTCTGTCTTACATAACAATGGACAACTATTTGTCTTAGTAACAACTATTTGTGGAATAGAGGTAAACAGTGATTAGAGACAGTATTAAAATTTTACGTTGGAAAGGTGAAAAGGTCTAAAATCAGTAATGTAAGCTTCCATTCTAGATGCTAATGTTAAGTGATATAAGCCAGGCAAAGAAAGCCAAATATATGTTTTCACTAATATGTGGGAGGTAAGAATATTGAACTCATGGAGACAGTAGAATGATGGTGACCGGAGGCTGGGAAGAGTAGTGGGGAGGAGGGATAAAGAGGTGATAATTAATTGGTACAAAAATATAGTTAGATGGAATGCAGCCTAGTGTTTGGAAGCACAAAAGGGAAACTATAGTTAATGATAATTTAGTGTATATTTAAAAATAATGGAATAGAATTGCTCCATTCTTAAAGAAATGATAAATTTCTGAGATGCTGGATACACTAATTACCCTGATTTAGTCATTGCACATTGTATGCTTGTATTAAAATATCACATGTACCCCATAAATATATATTACTTTTATACTTGTAATAATTATAAATGAAAAAAAGCAAAAATATATAAAATAATAAAAACAGCAGGATAAATAAACTGATACACACAACCACAGTGATGAACTTCAGTACTTTTATATTGACCAAATGAAGCAGACACAAAAGATTTCTGACTTTATGATTTCATTTATGTGAAATTCCAAGACACAAAACTTAGTTCTAGCAGGTTAGTGGTTGTCTGTGGCCAGAAGGGCAGAGATTGACTGCAGTGTGGTAAGATAACATTTTGGTTTTTAGAAACATTTTGTATCTTTATTCTAGTAATAATCATCACTTTCATGTAGGTATTTGCCAAAACTCATTGTATTGTACACTTAAAATAAGTGAAATTTTATCATATGTACCTTTATACTTAACTAAAAATGATGACAATAAAAAATGTCTATAGCTAAGTAAGCACAACCTGAGTTTTGGTAAAAGCAGTTGATATTGTAGTGGGAGAGAATGAGATGGATGCTTACAAAAATTCTAGTATGGTCAGATTGACTACCTACTTCAGGAGTGGAAGAAGATAGAGAGGTGTTACATAAAGGTGCCTAAAGATAACCTATACCTTTTTATGCATTCTGCTTTCCACCTTGAGCATAGATAGAAATATACATAGATGGATACAGTGAATGTCTACTTTTAGATTATGGATATTATAAAATACTTTTCTTATATTTCAATCTGTTTTATATTTTCCATGATTTCTAAAAATCCAATGTCTTTCTATTCTCTTTATTATTTCTAATTTTAGAAGAAATAATAATAAATTTTAACATATAATATATAAAATATATAAAATAATATAAATATAAAATATATAGTAATTTTTATAATATCTTTATTCTATTCTCTTTTTATGTTCTATTCTCTTTTTACTATATTTCTGTTTATATTCTTTTTACTGTGTGTTTCTATTCTCTTTTTACTAAATTTCCCATCCTTATCAATCAAGTAAGCTAGGTATTATCCTTGAGAAACCCTAGTGTTACAGGCTAACCATCATCACATATATCACATACATAACCACAAGTCAGCATTCCAGTGCTTCAGAGGCATTCTGGAACCCAAACAGGCCATTGAAAAACATGCATGATTTCAATGTAAGCTGACAAAAGTCTGGCCCATATGGCTAATAAGACTTTCATTTAGGTAAATTGACATCATTTTAATGAATCCTGGGACTCATCCACAGAAATGAGCAAAAGCTTTAGGGTACATGGAATGCGAAGAGAATGTCTGAGTCCATAGCAGTGACCAGGTAAGAAGTTCTCTATGTCACCAGTCTCAGTTTCTTCCTGCCAAATGTTCATCACCAATAAAGAAAATAAATAAATAAATAAAAGAAATACTTATTTTCTTTTATTCTTTTCAGACTATGCCTGCTGTGACAGTTAATGGAGTCTGAATGTTGATTGAATAAGTTGGAAATAAAATATTTAATAAAAAATAAACAAACATTTTCAGTTCGGTTGGGTGGCTATAACTACCCAATAACTATACCCTCTCTGCTGTACTCACCAGTGTTCTAGGCAGAGACAAAATGTTCAGTTAGTGAAAGGCCACATTCATTATTTCAAGGATCTTATGACCTCTATGTTCTATTGTACCATAGTGATACTTTACGTTAAAAATATTTTATAGATTGTTTCATTGTTAAAGAATGTGAACCTTAAGCCCTTAAAACTCAGTGTTCTTCTGATTTCAGACATCTCCACAGATATGTAGGTTCCTGTTGAAATTTGTAGACATTCTTGAAACTTTATGGTCCATGAATATATAATTTAAAAACCAATGACCAAGATAATTTTGTAGCAATTTGTGTTATTTGGTTTTCTGAAGAAACGGCCAAAATGATATGGAAATCTAACTTGGTTTCATACCAACTAAATGGGTTTGTTTGGGTACTTTTAATGCACACAAATTCTTTTTAATGACTTACAATTGAACTAATTTGAGTCCTGTGGTGAAAATGTCAGATCAACTAACCCATAATGTTATCCCCAGAACATAATTTATTAATGCATTTCACAATTATTTAGACAGCCAGGAGCTGTTCCTGGTGCTGAAAATAAAATGGTGAATAAGACATAGTTCATGTTTTCATTAAACTTGCATTCTAGGGAAGAAGACTAAATTCACCAATTTAAAAATCAGTATGTAAATAATGGCAGATAATTATAAGAATGTGAAGACAGAGCACATTAAAGGAATGAATAAATTGGAGGGAATTCATTTATAGATGGAGGTCAGGGAAGCCGAGGGTCTAAATTTGGAAATACATCTGAATAAAATTGACATATTGAGTGAATTGGAATCTACCCTGAGACATCCCAGGTAGCCAATATTGAGTTAATTGGTGAATGCAATAGTGGTTGCATTCATGTAATTTTGACGAAAGTCTGATTGGACTGGATAGGAACATAGGAGGAGAAATGAAGAACAGAGTAGGTATTGACAGCCCTTTCAAGGACTTAGGCTGAATTAGGGCAGAAAATCAATATTTGTTAAATAAATAATGGAAATGATAGTCTACTTTTTCTGATTCATTAAATGCCATTTTACATTTGTGGCATTTCGTAAAGTAGTGGTTATCAAATATTCTTCTAAACAATGAATACTTTTTATTCATTTTTAAAAATATATCTTTTATAGAGCAGTCATACATAAAAAGATATCCTTAGAACATCACTAAAAAATCTTTGGAGTTGTTAGCTTGCATATTGCGAGCTCATGTTAAATTAAAATACTTTTTAGGAGCTGCTATTTTAAGTGTTGTGCTAGAAGCTCTAGTATTTATATTTACATATAGACAAATATATATACTGACTTTGACTTAATGACCCACTTATTATAGGAATGCATGAAAACACAAGAGTGCAGAAATAAATAGAACATATGGCAGTTCATGGATGTTCTTCCAAACTGGTTTTGTTTTTAGTTTTAGTTTTAGTTTTGGCTAAATTATGGAAGAACATCTGGTTTTCAGAAGGGATTAGACTGTAAGGCTTCAGGTGATGGGTAGGATTTTGATAACTGTGAAGGTGTTGGGAAAAATGGCATAATGCATAGAAAGAATTTTGAAAGGAATCAGTATTAAAACATAGGCAGGAAAGTCTGAGACATATTTAATAGATGGAAAATTATCAGATACAGGCAGAGGAGGAAGAATAGTAAAGGGGAATCAAAATGTATTAAGTATTTTTGTGCCCTAATGTTATCTCAGTAAACATTTGCAAGATCTATACCAGATATTCTTATTTTGCTAATGAGGAAATCAAAGTGAAAGAAGTTATATAACTAGTCAGTGGTAGATAGAAACAATATTCTAAAGCATATCTCTCTCTAGCTCTGAAGTGTTCTCCTGTGGTCTTTACTGTTTCATAAATCAACCCAGAAAGAATTATTTGGCCCAGATTTTGGTGGGTATTGGATGCCAATTAAAAAAAATTAACTTGCTTTAAAATAATGAATAATAAATATTTAATAGAACAATAATATTAAATAATATTGAAGGATTTTAATATAGACCTTGATATAATCAGAGTTGTGCTTTGGAAAATTACTTGGAAAATAAATAGAACTAGGAATGGAGGATTCAGGATAGGAAGCATAAGTCAAATCTAGTCGTGTAATTGGAAGGTATCTAGGGAATGGCAGTCATGGAAATGCACCTCTCAGCTCTCCCTTCTGGAAAGGACCTGCTGGTGAGTTGTAAGCTGTACAGTTAGTGGACAGCTTCTAGTCCTTCGTGGATCCCCCGTTAGCTTTTGAACCAAAGTCATGCTTTATTCTGCGACAGCTCTGTACCTATGACAGAACATGTCAAGGCTGCTAGAGCCTGGTCATTCCTGCCCATGTTGGACAATTGCAATGGACATTCCTTGCTCTCAAGCTTCCCACTGGATTAGCCAAAAGTTTGCCTTTATTGTGATCTGAGGTGCCCCCTGCCCAGTGCTGTTTTCCTCACCCATCTTCCTTTCCTTAAACATTTTTCAGATCTGCATCACATTCTGAAGGCTTTCCCTATGACTATTTCTTCTTCTTTTTATTGTTCACAGATATCCCCAACAAACCACATGCACTCCTAACTTCATCTCAAAATGTTTATCCTAGGATCATCAAAGCATGAAAATCAAAAAGTGAAGATGGATGCTAGAGCTGTTGCCAAATGATAATGATAGTGTTGGTGGTGGTAGTGGTGGTGGCAGTGGCAGCGGTGGTGGTGATACTAGGGATAGACATTAGCATCATTTAAGTTTTTCTATAGTCTTAGCTAGAAATACACCTTATAAATGTGCAGTTTCAAGAACTTATATCTAAAAAGATGTATTTGAAGAAAGAGAGAAAAAAATCAGAATAAATGAGGCTCAAGGGTAGTAAGAAGGAGAACTGTGCCAACTGAGAAGGGAGAATTTCAATAAGCAGGAGGGAATCAATACCAGAAATATTGCCAACCTGTCAAGGAGGGCGAACACAGCAAGAAGGTCATAAAACCGGTTTTTGTGCATGTGTCTGAAGTGTTTTTGTTCTTAAATGTGAATATACATGGCTTTAAGCAACAAGGACTGAGAAGGGTCACTAATCTAGAATCATATGTGTAGACTTTAATGATGTTCAACACATCATTATCACTTCCTTTCTAAAGCAATACGTATAGATTTTCTAATAAGTATTTTTAGTGAGGAATTAATACACAAATAAATACTTATAGTAGTTAAGGCACACATATATTCACTATTAGAATGAATATCATTGATCAAAAAAACAAACTGAAGATACATACACACTTAACTTGCATCTTTCTTTGAGATTCTGGCTAGTTTATATTCATTTTTCACTGTAGTTTGCATTTATTTTCTACCCTCACTGAAACAAGTGGCACTAAGCATAATATTCCCTGAAATTGATTTACACCTGTGTTTTCAAGTTGGACTTTCCAATCAGTGTTACATGTGCCAGTGCCTTTATTGCATTTATTTAAAACTGAGTTACGAAAATGGAAGTAGAAAAATTGGGTTTTGAATATTCTTTACTTATCTAATATTTAGTCCAATTAACTGTGCAATTTTATTTAGTGATTTTCATAGCTGACCTACAATGTCTTTACCATGCAAAATTGCATGTTCTTTTTTGTGTAGTACAGTCATTTTAATTATGGTCTTTACCTTGTCCTTCTGTGTAATTTGAAGCTAGATACACTCATTAGGAAGAAATGGTGAATTTCTAAGCAAAATTGGGCTATAATTTTTGTACCTGCTGTGTGTATTTAGAGAACAGTTCTCCAACTGTGATATTCATATAGCATTATTTATCATTAAGGTAACTTGCTGACTTATTTCAAGTGAAAGGCTGTATTGTGCCCTACAGGAATAATAATGGCATTTTCCCCCTATAAATGTATCTAATTATTTATTTAATGGTACCAGGAGGAACATGTGACTGCTTACATTGCCATTAGCATGATTCTGTTTTATGCATATAATACTGCTAAATTCACAGCTGATTTTAAAACCTTATAGCTGAAAAATTATATATAAAATTCTATTATTAATTATAAATATCAGTGTTGATAATGCTCACATTTTCATCTAATATAATTTTCTCATTAGTTATATTGAGGCCATATAAAAAAATTATACGTTACTTACTTGTTAATGGTTTTCTGGACTTCTTTGTCAACTAAAGATGTTTAGTTGAAAAAGCTCAGGAGTACTGCACTAAACAATGTGTAACTAATAGGAGCAAACTGAGGGGTTTCTAAATGGAACTCCTCTTCCAGGATCAGATGTTAAAGACGGTGGTTGGAAGGTCCTCACTGACCAGTAGCCATTGGCTTTTGATTTCTTCAAGGGTGCACTCTTATCCTAGTGATTTAGTTGCCAATGAAAGCTGAGTCACTTGCCATCATGTCTGTTTTGTGCCACATTGGTGATATTGAAGAACTGACCTGCTCCACCTGTGGCCCAGAGCCCACGTCCAACCATGATTGTCATGGACCTTAACCAGAGAAACTCAGCTGACCTTTCATTTATTAGGTGTACTTAACACTGATGTTACCATGTGTAATAAGGTATGATAGTAGCTTTGAAATAATATGAGCAATTGCTTATATCTACAAGTTAGCATGACGTTCACTTTAAGAAGGTCTGGAATTATATCCTTTCTTACAGCATCTGAGCAGCAGTCTCTGCTTACACACCCAACCATAACATGGCTGTATTTGATGTTGTGGGCCATAATATCATTCAAGATAATGTGTCTTGGAGTACCTCTATCTGAAGAACTCTAGACAATTCTTTGGTACACTGGACTTATTTCTTCATTTTCCACTGAGCCCAGGAGATATTCAATTCAGATCTCAGTAGTCTTTTTCTCTCCAAATATATGCTTTACTTTTTGTGTTCATGGTTTATAAAATCAAGTTTACAATTCCAATCCCTCGTACTAAACATGAAGACGTGTGTTTCCTTTAACTAAAGGGTATGCATGTAATTAGGAAGAGTACAAGCTCTATAAATGAGTGTCAGTTTGTGGTGACTTGGAGAAGTAAGAAGGGTCAGTCAGCATGACACATTTCTCTTTTTACTAGTGCTGTCATCTGTGTTCCAGTCTCTTTCCTGCAGCCAAGAGGTGCGTGACATGTGTATGTGAATATATTTTTAGTTTGAGTCAGTTTCATCTTTTCTTTGAACTTGAAGTCTGCCACTAAAAATAACCTCTGGCCATTTTTTAATTAATTACTTTAATTACTTTAACCATGTGATATAGTTGTATAATCAAGCTGAAATTAGTTGAAATCAGTGACTAGAATTTAAATATAAAGAATGTCTGTGACAATTGAAATTGTCACTTTGAATATCACCACAATTTTACATGGGGGTTGAATTTAAAATATCTTCAGAATATAAGAATGTGAGGATATAAAATATCACAGCTTTTGCAGTCTGCTATGATATCTCCCCAATAAATATATTTTGAATGAGGATTAAGGGCATCCAGTTACAGCAATCAACTAAGAAACCAGGCAGAATGATCTTATGATCCTAAGGTGATTTTGAAAAAGCTAGATCGAGATATAGAAGTGTACATATAGTCATTTGAATAAAAAACTTGAAAACTGCTATAGAATTTGAAAATGGGATCATATTGATCTCTAAGTCTCTAAGTCTGATCAGCTATTCAAATGCAGATCTAACAATATTCATACCATTTCTTTAAGAAGGTAGAAACTTGTTAAAATTACAGCATTGCCATATAAATTATGAACTCTTTAACTAGATTGAAATCTCTAGTAGCATATAAGCATCTAGATTTTTTCTCATATTTCTTTCATTGTGTGTATGTTTTTTTGTTTCCCAGAATGCAACCTTTTATATTTAATTTTTTACAAGTCTATTTGTTTTCTCATCTAGATAATGTATAAATCAGTCTTAAATTATATAACACATACGTGTATTCTCCCCAGTTCTAGGCTATGTTGAAAATCTTATACTCAAACATGTGTAGTCTAGTTGAGAGGGTAAGAAGCAATTTGATTCCAAACAAACAAGCAAGCAAACAAACATGAACATCTCTTGACTAGAGGAGAGTATATTTATATTTGGGGCCTAAAGAGAAGGTATAAGTTTGATCAGTATGTATGCTAAATGTATAAACTTTTTGATTTTTTATAATTAATGAAATTGATCCTGGTTTTGCTAGCTCTCTGCAGCACTTAATGTTTTGTGAATGCTATATGATAAATTAGGTGTATTAAATAGTCTTTTAGATAGCTGGGATCTATGGTTTATTTTTATTTTAACTATCTCTGTAGGTTGAATTTACCTCTAGAATTTATTACTATTTTACCAGTTCTTCATTTTGCCTTGTATAAATCTGACCAGAAAGTACTTTTGAAACCATGTTTGGGGGCAATTTATTCCAACCTGCCAAGAATATATTTGAGAACATTTTCAATTTTCTTTATTGTTTGAATGTCTATGATATTCATTCTTCTTTTACATTTATTATTTATTAGAATAGTTTATATTAAAACGGGGATTTTTGAATAAGTTAAAAATAATTACTATGGTAAATTAAAACTTAAAGGCTAACTTATTGTTCTTAGTACTTAATAAAATATTCTTAAATACTAGACTACTATAAATGAACAAAATAAGTCCTAGAAATACCTACATAAGAAAGAAGAAACTGTCTATTCAGGCTTGAGAAACATACTAAAGTAGTTCAATTATAGTATGTCTAGAAGGCATAGGAAAGGCAGTGAAGTGATCTCTTGGGATTTGATGACAGAACAAAGAAACAAAGAAGAAGAGAAAAATGAGAGCTAAAGTTTAAGCTGAAGAACAGTGAGGAAGGAACAAATATGAATATTTTGCTCTCTGTTGCTTAGAGAAATGTGTATTGCTAACAGAAAGGGTAAATTTAGAGCAGTGTTTCTCAAATGGTGGCCCATAACACACAGTCTTCACATATTTATAGGAATTCCTTAATATTAAAATTCTCTGTTTTCAATTCAGTGATAATTGAAAAAATAATATAAGCATATTGTGAATCAACTCCTTGGCCATTATGTCAGAATACCACATCTCATGCCTGTATTTATTTTTGTTTTTAGGCCTGTACTGTAGCACTACTGTAACTTTGTAGCAAATAACAAAGGAGAGAGGGAGGCTTAATGTGCAAAGGATGCCTTGCAATGAAATCCAATCCTGTAGTGTCACGATAGTCTGTGCAACTGATAGTTCCATAGTAGTTTGAATAGAGAAAAATACAATTAGTTTAGTATTAAGTACATACCTGGACCAGTGACTAACCTTGTCATTCCAGCATTTTGGGAAACTAAGGCAAGAGGATTGCTTGAGGCCAGGAGTTTGAGTGCAGCCTGGGCACATAGGGAGACCCCATTTCTACAAAAAAATGAAAACATTAGCCTAGTGTGGTGGTATACAACTGAAGTTCTAGCTACCTGGGAGGCTGAGGTGGGAGGATCACTTGAGCCCAGAAGTTTGATGCTGCAGTGAGCTACGATTTTAACACTGCACTCTAGCCGGGGTGACAGAATGAGACCTTGTCTCTAAAAAATTAATTAATTAACCTGTAATGTGGGCCAGGCATGGTGGCTCACGCCTGTAATCCCAGTACTTTGGGAGGCCGAAGTGAGTGGATCACGAGGTCAAGAAATCAAGACCATCCTGGCCAACTTCATGAAACCCTGTCTCTGCTAAATATACAAAAATTAGCTGTGTGTGGTGGGGCATGCCTGTATTCCCAGTTACTTGGTAGCCTGAGGCAGGAGAATCACTTGAACCTGGGAGGCAGAGGTTGCAGTGAGCTGAGATTGGGCTGCTGCACTCCAGCCTGGTGACAGAGCGAGACTGTGTCTCAAAAACAAAACAAACAAACAACAACAACAACAAAAACCTGTAATGTGGTCAGTTAATTTTCAGGTAGTAGGCACTGATTTTGTTCAGCATAACATTTTCTATTACAGGTTATTAATGTGATTATTAACATTAAACTACATTTGGGTATTTTAAATTTTAATTTTATTGTTGTCAAAACCCTAAAAGCTTAATGTTTTTATTCAGGCATGACTCATTTTAATGGGCTTCACTTTATTTTACTTTATAGATATTGCAATATTTTTATAAATTGAAGGATTTTGGTAACCCTGTGTTGAGCAAGCCATTTTTCAAAGAGGAGGTGCTCGCTTCCTGTCTCTGAGTCACATTTTGGTTATTTTCTCAATATTTTTGACTTTTTCGATATTATTATATCTGTTTAAGTGATCTATGATCAGTAATCTTTGATGTTACTATTTTAATTGTTTAGGGGCACCATGAGCTGTGCCCATAGAAGACAGTGAGCTTAATCAGTAAATACTGTGTGTGTTCTGACTGCTCTACTGACTAGCTTTTCCCTATCTTTCTCCCTTTCTGTGGGTCTCCCTTTTCTCTGAGACACAACAATATTATAATTAGGCCAATTAATAATCATGCAGCAGTCTCTAAGTGTTCAAGTGAAAAGAAGAGTCTCACTTTTTTCACTTAAAATCAGAAGCTAAAAATGATTAAGCCTAGTGAGATAGGCACGTCAAAAATCCCGACAGATCAAAAGCTAGTCCTTTCACACCAAACAGCCAATTTCTGAGTGGAAAAGCAAAATTCTTGAAGGAAAGTAAAAGTGCAACTCCACTGGACACATGAGTGATAAGAAAGTGAAACAGACACTGCTGATATGGAAAATGTTTTTGTGGCCTGAATAGAAGATCAACCAAAACATTCCCTTAAGCCAGAGTCTAATCCAGAGCAAGGCCCTTATTCAGTTCAGTTCTCTGAAGGCTGAGAGAGATGAGCTGGTTGCAGAAGAGAAGTTAAAAGTGAGCAGAGGTTAGTACATGAGGTTTCAGAAGCCATCTTCATAGCATAAAAGTACAAGATGAAGCAGCAAGTGCTGATGCAGAAGCTGCAGCAAATTATCTAGAAGATCTAGCTAAGTAATTGATGAGGAACACTGAACAACAGATTTTCAGTACGTAGAAAACAGCCTTCTATTGGAAGGAGATACCATCTAGGACTTAATAGCTAGGAAACAGAAGTAAATACCTGGTTTCAAAGCTTAAAAGACAGATTATCTCTCGTATTAGTAACTGATGACTTTAAGTTAAAGCCAACACTTGCCATTCAGAAAATCCTAGAGTTCTTAGGAATTATGCTAAATGTACTCAACGTGTGCTCTATAAATGGAATCACAAAGCCTGGATGAGAGCACATCTGTTTATAGCATGGTTTGCTGAGTATTGTAAGCCCACTGTCAAGACGTACTGCTCAGAAAAACATATTCCTTTCTTTTCTTTTCTTTTCTTTTTTTTTTTTTGAGACGGAATCTTGCTCTGTCACCCAGACTGGAGTACAGTGGCCCAATCTCGGCTCACTGCAAGCTCTGACTCCCGGGTTCATGCCATTCTCCTGCCTCAGTCTTCTGAGTAGCTGGGACTACAGGCGTCTGCCATCACGCCTAGCTAATTTTTTTGTATTTTTAGTAGAGACGGGGTTTCACCGTGTTAGCCAGGATGGTCTTGATTTCCTGACCTCATAAACAGCCAGCCTTGGCCTCCCAAAGTGCTGGGATTACAGGCGTGAGCCACCGCACTTACTGAAAAAGGACTTAGTCACCCAAGAGCTCTGATGGAGATTTACAAGGAGATTAATGTTGTTTTCTGCCTGCCAACAGAGCAGATCCATGCATCAAGAAGTAATTTTGACCTTTAAGCCTTACTATTTAAGAAACACATTTCCTAAGGCTATAGCTGCTGTCTATAGTGATTCCTCCTATAGATCTGGGTAAAGTAAATTTAAAATCTTCTGGAAAAGATTTGCCATTAGAGATGCCATAAAGAACATTTATGTCTTGGGAGGAAGTCAAAATGTCAACATTAACAGGAGTTTGGAAGAAGTTGATTCCAACCCTTTGTAGGGTTCAAAACTTAGTGGAGTAAGTAACCACAGATAGGGTAGAAATAGCAAGATAACTAGATTTCAAAGTGGAGTGCTGTAATTTAATGATAAAACTTGAATGAATGAGGAATTGCTTATTATGAATGAGGGAGAAAAGTTGTTTCTTGAGACAGAATCTATTTCTGGTGAAGATGCTGTGAACATGCAGTGAACATTGTTGGAATGACAACAAAGCATTTAGACTATTGCTTAAACTTAGTTGACAAAGCAACAGCAGGGTTTGAGAGGATTTGCTCCAATTTTGAAATAAGTTTCACTGTGGGTCAAGTGACATCAAATGCCATTGCATGCTACAGAGAAAGCCTTTGTAGAAGGAATAATCCAGCAATGAGGCAAACTTCATTGTATTATTTGAAGAAATTGTTCCAGCCACGTCAGTGTTCTGCAAACACTACCCTTCTCAGTCTGCACCCATCAATATCTAGGCAAGGATCCTCCACCAGCAAAAGGATTCGGACTTGCTGAAGGTCCAGATGAGTTAGCATTTTTTAGCAGTAAAATATTTTTAATTAAGGTATGTATGTTGTTTAGACAAAGTGCTATTGCATATTTAATAAACTACAGTAAAGTTTAAATAATAACATTAATATGCTACTGGGAAACCAAACAATTCATGTGAATAATTTTATTATGATATTTGCTTTATTGCTATGGTCTCAAACCAAACCCACAATATCTCCAAGGTATGGCTGTACATAAGTTCATGTTTTGGACTTTAAATTTTCTTTAAGGTATTATTTATAGTCAGTAAAATTTATAAATATTTTATATATGTTATATATATAATACATTCATATAATATACGATCCTATCACAATGTAGAACATATCATCACATCAGAAAATTTCACCCTGTCTTTTCCTGTTAGTCTTCATCATAACTCCTTCTCCAAGGCAAGCACTCTTCTGATTGTTATCATCATAGATTAATTTTGTCTGAATGTGGACTTTTGGAATAATATAGTATATGCTCTGGAGTGTTCATCTTGTTTTGCTCAGGTTTATGTTGTTGCATTATCAGTAGTTCAGTTATTATTATTGCTCAATAGTATTCCATTTTCAAATATGTCACAATTTGTTTAACTATCGATCTTTAAAATGTACTTATGTCAGCCGGATGCGGTGGCTCATGCCTGTAATCCCAGCACTTTGGGAGGCTGAGGCAGGTGGATCACGAGGTCAGGAGATCGAGACCATCCTGGCTAACACGGTGAAATCCCATCTCTGCTAAAAATACAGAAAAAAAAAAAAAAATTAGCCGGGCATGGTGGCGGGCACCTGTAGTCCCAGCTACTCGGGAGGCTGAGGCAGGAGAATGGTGTGAACCCAGGCGGTGGAGCTTACAGTGAGCCAAGATCGCGCCACTGCATTCCAGCCTGGGCAACAGAGCAAGACTCCATCTCAAAAAGAAAAAGAAAAAGAAAAAAAGTACATATGTAGGTTGCCTCCAACTTTTATGTATTATAAATATATTCTTGTACAATTCTTTGTGTGGACGTATGTTTTTATTTACTTTGGGCAAGTCCAGGAGTAGAATTGTATCAAATTATGTGTCTATTTCATTTTATGAGAGTTCAAAACAGATTTCCAAAGTAGCTGTACATATAGGAGTTTCTGTTTCTCCACACCCTTTTACATATTTGGTGCTGACAGTCTTTTTTTGTATTTCCCTGAAGACTAATGACATTGAACACTTTTTATGTGTTTATTGATCATTTTTGTGTTTTCTTTTTGATCTGTCTGGTCAAGTTGATTTCCATTTTTTATTAAGTTTTGTCTGTTGACTTGAATATATTGACTTGAACATTGTTTTTCTATTGTGTACAAGTCTTTCATATGGTTATTATAAAACTGCTAATTGTTTAATTTTCAAGTATTTGGCAATTATCTGAAATATAATTTTGCTATTAGCTTCTAATATTGTGATCAGGGAGCATATTATGTATGATTTAAATTCTTTCAAAATATTGGTCTGCTTTGGTGTATGTTCCTTCTCAATATTTTTTTTTGTAGCATTTTAGAATTTACAATTATTTTAAGCTGGTTGAAAGTTAAAATCTATATCTGTATGGATATTTTTGTCTCCTTGTTCTGTTAATTACTGAGAGAAGAGTGGTAAAACCTTCAACTGTAATTGCAGAAATGTCTACTCATTTTCATAGTGTCATTTTGTTTGTTTTTTGAAGCTTCATTGTGAGGTACATATATATATTCAATTGTTATGCCTTCTTGATGGATTGACCCTTTTATCATTTGAATCGACCCTGTTTATTTTGTATAATACTCCTTAAACAGAAGTTACTTTGATATTAACCCCACAATTTTCCTAGGATTAATTTTATCAAGTTGGGTCTTTTGCTGTATGTCTGCTCTTAAATCCTGCTCTCAGTATGTTTGGAATTTTGCTAGGGATTCTAAAAACTCTAGAATAATAGTTAGTGTCCTTTAAAAATTTATTTTGTGATCTGAAAGATTCTTCTGCTGTATATCTAACACAGGTCCCCAAAATTCTTTGTTGTCTTTGACTCCAAAGATTGTATTTTCTCTTTCTTCAATAAATAAGACATGAGTTACTGTTAATATATTTAGAATTTTTTAAAGTACTTTTTGCAGTTTTTAAAGAAGGCAACCACATTACAATTGGTAATCACTTTATTAACCCTAAATTTCTGTATTACATTTGGCCCTCAGACAGCTCTTGTCAGTATATTGGGCAGGTAACATTTCCATTTGGGACAGAAAGTCAGTGAGGCTCAATATCAATATTTTAACTATAGATTTACTCGAACCATTTTTTTTTCTTGCCTCCCAAATCTCTATTCCCCTAGCATGCAAAGTTGTTGAAAAATGGAAATTATTTTTCCTACTTAATATTCGGAATGTGCTTTCCTGTTCAGAAAAGGCCCAATCTTTTTTTTCTCTTATGTACTTGTTTTCATGTGCGTCTATAAGGGACTTATGAAGAGAGCTTTTTTCTATTAAAATCGCAGATTATTTTTCTCACCATCTTCCCTGCCAATTCCTTGTTCTAAAAAGTTCAATTTAAAATATATCTACTTTTGAAAAATTTCTCTGATTTGCTCTACTATAGAGCTCTTTAGTAGTTGTATCTCTTGAAACATGCACTTGTTAATTTTTTTATCACAAATTTCAGAAACCTTCCCCATAATATTTTGTAAAAGTTTTTATATGTTGCATTAAAGTCAGAAATCAAAGCCACACATGTGATATCACTCACGCACACATCCATACATATCTGTTTTAATATCCTGAGAGCATATATCAGAGAAAAAGTCATGTTGCGCTACCTATTAAGGTATTCCTGGCAGGGTGCGGTGGCTCACTCCTGTAATCCCAGCACTTTGGGAGGGCAAGGCGGGTGGATCACGAGGTCAGGAGATCGAGACCATCCGGGCTAACACAGTGAAACCCCGTCTCTACTAAAAATACAAAAAAATTAGCCGGGCATGGTGGCGGGTGCCTGTAGTACCGCCTACTTGGGAAGCTGAGGCAGGAGAATGACGTGAACCCGGGAGGCGGAGCTTGCAGTGAGCCGAGATTGCGCCACTGCACTCCAGCCTATGGAAGGGAGCAAGACTCCCTCTCAAAAAAAAAAAAAAAAAAGATATTCTACAGTTTTCATAGAGACAAAGCGTAAGTTGCATATTGTCATGCATCTAGGTGGTCTTTACTGAATAATTTTCCTAGAGATATACGCTTTACCTGTGAAACCTTCAGTTGCCTTTCTCTTAGGTATATTTCAATACTCTTCTGATATCTTAATATCCTGGATTACAGATTTTACAAAACAGTAAACCACGTCAGATTATTTTTAATGCTAATTTGAAAAATAACTTTTATGTTCTTTTAATATGAATATGATGTATTTCCATTATGGAATATTCTGAAAATTGAGATAAGCATAAATAAGAAAATACACATCATCTCTAATTTCATTACTAGATTACTGTTGTTAATATTTTGCTGTATATTTTCAACCTGTTTACCCGTGTACCTATATATTATTTATAATAACAGGTTGATGATGCAATGCTGATTCAAATGTATTTTTTTCTCATTAAACAGACTGTGATGATAATTGTATATCACTGAATAATCTTTCACAATATAATTTAATTGCTGCATGGTATTCTATTTACTTAAGCACTTATATCCATTTTTATCATAAATATTGCATATATGGTAATAAAGAAATGTGTTAAGTTATAGGGCATTTTTAAGCAGAATAAAATATTACTACTATTCCTGTGACCAGGATATATAGTTTTAAATAGTTCAGTTCATGTCATTTGTACAACTTTGGACTTTTAACATTTTACACACTCAACAATGTGGTGTAAGTAACACATTATTGCAATTTTTCATGAAGCAACAATTAATGACTACACACACACACACACACTTTTTTTTTTTGCGATAGTCTCGCTCTGTCACCCAGGCTGGAGTGCAGTGTCTCGACTCACTGCAACCTGCATCTCCTGGGTTCAGGTGATTCTTCTGCCTCAGCCTCCAGAGTAGCTGGGACTACAGGTGTGCGTCACCACAACCGGCTAATTTTTGTATTTTTAGTAGAGACAGGATTTCACCATATTGGTCAGGCTGGTCTCGAACTCCTGACCTTGTGATCCACCTGCCTTGGCCTCCCAAAGTGCTGGGATTACAGGCATGAGCCACCACACCCAGCTGACTGTATATATTCTATGAAAACATATAGCATATATGCTATTTTAGGTTATAGTTTTTCCTTTTAAAATAATGTAATTATTTTAATTGAAATAATTTTGATCAAGGTCCTTTTTTCATAGGTTTGACCATTTAAAATGGATTTTTAATCATAATTGAACTAATTTATACTCCCTCCAGCCTGTCTTCACTTCACGCAGGCCAACAATCTGTTTCAGTTATTGTTTAAACATATTTGCTAATTTGCCACAACAAAACATACAGTTTATAATTGATTATTAGTTAAATTGAACATCTTAGAGGTGTTTATTACCTGTGTTTATTTCATCTTTTATAACATACTAGTTCAGATCATTCCTGGGTTAACCCCCTTTTTGATATATTTAAATATTTTCCAATTTATCATTTAAATTTTATTTAATTTGTTTTCCATAATTTATTCAATCTTTCTTAAACTAAACAGACTTCTCTCATTTAGAGATTTGTTATATAGCAGTTTCATTTTATTGTTTTATTTGATATACAGTGAAGATGTAATTTTATTCTTTTTTAAAAAACAAAGCACTAATTATTTTTGTATCACCTAATAAAGGCATGTAGATATCATATATTTATTGTTTATTGTTCAGGATATTGTAATTCATTATATTATGACTGTTTATATTTTTCTGACTGTTACTGGTACAAATAAAAGTTGCTGATATTTTCAGTTTCATTGTCTTCCCAGACATTTAAATGAGATTTTCTTAGTTTTTGTTTTTCAATTTATGATTTGCAAATAGTCATGCTTTCTCTCATAGTTGTAACTCATATCTGTTTGATGTCTTGTTGTTTTGTAAACCTGAAATAACATTTTTCGATTTTGATTTTGATGCAGGTGCCTTCATTTATTTACCATAAATAAAATTTTGTCTAATTGAGTATGATAGGCTTCCTTGCCGTAAATATTATTTATTTAAAGAGATTCCTTATTCTTGATTTTCTAATTGGGTGGTATTGAAACCTATCATATGAATTTTCAATTCTATGAAGATGTTCTTTTTCTAATTTGTCCAATTGATAAAATATTTATTTTTTTAGAGCCATTTTATATTTCTGAGATGAATCTTTGCTAGGTTTGTTAATATTGTTTTTAATATTCTAATGAATCATACTTGCTAATATTTTATTCAGAAATTTAAATTTTCTATTTTTTTCTATTGTGGGTTGCGGTTCCCAAAAGGTCGTAGTTGTTTTGTTGAGACAAAGGATGTTTTTCTCTTTTGCACTCTCTACAAAATCATTTTTCTTATATCTGTATCTATATTGTAAATATAACAGGGGTTATTTAGGTCTTTTCCTAAAAGCATTTCCTGAAAGTATCCTAAAAAGCAGTTATTTATCTCTTTTTCTAAAAGCATTACAAATTCACGAATAGTTCTCAAAACTGTAATTTTGTAGAAGATTATTTATCTTTAAAATATCTCCTGAGTTATTTAAAAATTTTTAAATTTACTTCTAATGAATATCTAAGTGAAAATTGTTCTGTGCTCCACCAACACCCCAACAACTCCTGTACAAAACATCTTTTTAAAGTTTCTTTACAACTTTTATTATAGGTTCAAGAAGTACATGTGCATGTTTGTTATATGGGTGAATTGTGTGTCTCGGGGTTTGGTGTTCAGATTATATGTAAAAGAAGGTATTTTTCTTCCCTTAATATAAAATTGATAGATGAAATACATTTATTTTTTAGATTAAAATATTAATAACAACCAAATGCCTCCCGTGGCTAATAGTCTTTTCAGTATTTTCAGGATTTTTGTTTCTTTCTTTTTGTTAAGTATTTCACTTAAAATTATTTTCCATTACACTGAGATGATCAACTTTGTTAGAATATACTGGTGCATAGTATCATAACTTACATTCTTTACATCTGTTATATGTAACTTTTTAATCCTAACTTTGTGCTTTCTACCTACACCATTTAAAAAAAGTTTTGCCAGAATCAAATCTTGATTAATTGTCCATTTGACTGCTTTTCATTGTCATCTGAAACCATATTTTTATGTTCTTTTCCATTGTCTAATTGAAATTTAGTCATTTTGTGAATTTGCCCACTATGTGTGAGTGTTCAATAAATGTTGGTAGGTTACTTTCATTTTGGATGCATCCCAGATAATCTGCAATTGGATGTTTGGGTTTCATTTTGATTATTAATCAATTGAGCAAACTTTCAGAATTTCTGAAGTGTATTTGTTTATTTAATGGGCTTGTAATTCATGACATTTCCTGTTTCCTAGTATTTGTGGTTCTAGTATTGGTGGTGTATTCCTTTGTGAGCAGATTATGTACATTAGTTTATATCCTTGGTTTATCTTTTTGTTGTTGTTATGTTCAAGGATTTTTTTTACATTGTTATATATTCTCCCAAAATTTCTATTTTAAATGGCTGCACATTATGACAGCATATGATTTTTAAACGTTTTCAAACGTTTATAATTTAATCCGTATCAGACTTGCATTAATGCAATTTATGCCTTGATGAATACCCTTGTTAGTAAATCTTTATGCCCACTTTCAGTTATTTCTTAGAATAAATTCTCAGAACTAGTCTGACTGGATGAAATAGACATAAACACGTAAAAAAAACTAGTGAGGATTTTGTTTGACCATGTATAATTTAATTTGTTCCTTCATTATGTTGTATTCAGAAAATGTATCCTGTAGAATTTCTGCTTTGAAATTTATTGAAGGTTCCTTGGATACTTTGTAACCAGAATATGTACTGTACAATGAAGAGAACTTTGTCCTTTTTTTCTTTGCTGTATCATAGTAACTAGAAGAAAGCCTGGCACACAGCAGACAACCAATGCATTGAGTGACTTTTAAAAAATATTCAGTGGTTCACTGGAATAAAAAAATTATCTCTCTGTAGGGTGCTAAGTTCAATCTACTATAGCGATTAACTCAACTTTATTAATTCTGTTCTTCAAATTCTCTATAAGTTTCCTAATTTCTATCTTTGAAATTAGCTATAAATTGGTAGTCATTTCTCCAATTGTATTTTGTTCCATTTTTCTCATACTTCCAACAGTCCGTGATCCATGTATTTTGATTATACCTTTTATAGCATATGAAGGAACATAAATATTATACTTTCTAAGATTATTAAGTGGTCGACATTTTTTCTTAATTTTTTTGGCACCTAATAAGATAGCAATCACTTCTTTTTACTTTTGGATTTGCCTTATGCTTTTGCCTTTCATTTAAAACTTTTCTTTCAAAGAAGTGTCCATCTTCATATATTACTCTTGTATCATGCCTCTCATTCATCTCAATATAACATCACATTCTTAACTCAGCTCCTAGGTCATCTTACTTTTACTTTCTAATCTATTACCTATTACCAGATAAAAATGATCACTTAATAAATGTATGAGGAAATGGATGAGTGATAAGGTCAATGACTGGTAGCAATCAACACATTGCTGAAATAACTGTTAGCTATATACTGCTGCTAGGAATCATGAGAGACTTGACCTTAGTTATATCTACCCCTCTTGTGCTCAGCTTTGCCTTTGTTGATTGATACTACGCCTGTGCATCATAGGAGGGTTGTGAGTAAAGCACAATTTTTAAGTATTGACTTACATCTTAAGACAGTAGCCTAGGTTTTTATTAAGAATGTTTTCTATAAAATCCTTCTTTTGGTTTGCTTGTGACTTTTTAAAGTGCATGATATTGGATGGGCGCGGTGGCTCAAGCCTGTAATCCCAGCACTTTGGGAGGCCGAGACGGGCGGATCATGAGGTCAGGAGATCGAGACCATCCTGGCTAACACGGTGAAACCCCGTCTCTACTAAAAAATACAAAAAAACTAGCCGGGCGAGGTGGTGGGTGCCTGTAGTCCCAGCTGCTCCGGAGGCTGAGGCAGGAGAATAGCGTGGACCCAGGAGGCAGAGCTTGCAGTGAGCTGAGATCCGGCCACTGCACTCCAGCCTGGGCGACAGAGCGAGACTCCGTCTCAAAAAAATAAAAAAATAAAAAAAAAAAGTGCATGATATTCTCTATACAACCTGCTATTGTGTGTAATTTGAGACAGATTGATAATAGGCTGACATCTTTCCTGGTCCCTGTATTGGATTGTCTGTCTTCATCTTTAATATCAATCGGCGACACAGTCTTTTCCAAAGTCTAAAACTGTGTCTGTATATTCTATGAGATATTCATTGCACTGTCTCCCTATGATCACAATGAGAAGGAACTAGTGTGATCAGTTGGTTATTTGGCCATTAGAAACAAAGAATGACAGTACCCCACAATCATTATGGACAATTGATACAAATAGTTGTGAACATAGCAGGTATATTGAAATGAATTGGTCGCTGCAATTAGCCTTAGTGTTTGTGTTTCAAGTAGTTCTCAATTGAGGGTGCCTTCCCTTTGAGGAGACATTTGACAATGCCTGTAGACATTTTTGGTTGTCACAACTGACAACAACAGAGTCAAGGTTGAGAATCTCTGGTCTGCCGTGTAAAACCAAGAGCATTTTTGAAACAGTGATATGCATTTGGAACATATATGATATATGGTACTATAAAAATGGAAAAATTTATGATAGAATTTGCATGATGGATTTGTCTTTTCCTAACTATTGAGTTTTTTTTTTTAAAAGTAGAAGAGATAATACAGTGAAAATGAACCTATTTCTCTTTCATTTGAACCTTTCCTGCCTATTTTATTACTGGTAAAAACAAGTGAGATAATGAGAAACTGTGAGAAAATGCTTTGTAAGGAGTAAAATAGCACATAAATGTAAGGTACTGTTGCAGATGAAATCAACAACTAGTTACTGAAAACTTATCCTGTATGAATCTATGGAGAATAAAAATGGTGAATAATATTTCATTCCTTTTTGTGTAAAGACTGAAATTTGTAGGCAGGATTAATATATTTTATAAATGCAAGTACTTGATTTGAAACAATGTTAAGGTATATTATATAACAGCGGTGTGTAACAGAGAAGGCTGAAGGTCCTGGACCATGTTTCTCTCATCTTAATTCCAACAGAGCAGATCCAGTCATCTGTTGGAAACATACTGAGTTTCTGTATAGACTGTATTTGAAAAAACAGATTAGTTGCTAAGAAAACCAGGAAAAACGATAGATGATCTATTCTCACTTATTTGATAGTTAAGAACACTGAAATTTAGAGACTGTGTAGCTAGAAAATAATTGAACAATCAGTGAAATTTACACCTCTCACTACTTAGAGTATTTCTTTCAGCATATTGCCTTAAACTTTGTTTCTGGTAAAGGAATGACAATAGGAGGGAAATTTGGACCGTGTTTCAGTTGAGAGTATCTACTAGTTTCCCTAGAGTGACTGTATTATAATTTTTATTACTTGTGCCTTATTTTGGGTTTTTGAAGAATTGGTTTAAGAAAGATGCAGTTATTTACGTGGATTATTGTAGGGTTTCACTTCCTATCTCGTTTTCTCTCTCTGTGTATATATATAGATCCACATACATATCCATATATATTTTTTCATATATATGAATTTATATAAGTGTATGTGTATATATATATATATATATACACACACACACAGAGATGTGGATTATTGTAGGGTTTCACTGTCTATGTAAAGCTACATATATATATACACACACATATATATATAGCTATATATATGGCTCCACATCGCCACATATATTTCCATATATGTATATATGTAATTTCAATAAAAATATACAAATTTTATAAATTACTATCATCTTCAAAATAGACAGGAAAGATAAACAGTGAGTTTTCCATTGAAAAATGGTAATGAGTTTTGTTTGCACATTGGTTAATTCATGTATGTTACATTCATTACAACAAGAATGACATCTTGCTGTTAACAACCTATCTATGATCTGTTTTCTCTGCCCAAATCTTTTTCTCAGTTCTTTGTAATATAATAAGTAATGCTATATAGGGCAGACATATTTTCCAAAATAATATAATTTTACAATAATAGGGTTGTTAAAGTGTGCTGGAGCTAGTTTTATTTTTATCAGCATTGAATTAAAATGCTCTCAACACTGGGTGTGCCTGCATGTGATTAATACTCTGGTCCTTACTTTTTCCTAACAGTATTTGAGGATGGATGATGCAGAATACATATATAGGGCATGATAATTAGAACTATTCTTTTTATCAAAAAGTGATTGCCAAACTGAGAAGGAGAAAACAACTTCAAAAATGTATTTTTTTCATATTTTCTTTTTTAATGAACTCCTTTAGAAATCATGTGAAGCCATCATGCCTTTTCCACATACCTAGGATTATGAAAAAGTTTTCCATTGATGAAAGCATATTTAATGTATTTAATCTAAAAAAGTGAATTTTTTCCTGTATCTTCATAAAAAATCTATTATTCCTTAATAAGTAGTGATTAGGATCAAGGAAGAGGAAGTGTCATGATGTGGTATGCCTCATGTCTTCTCTGAGAAACTGCATTTGTACCAATGTCCCCTCTTCTCTGGCTCAAACAGAAAACTGATTGAAGCTTTGAATCATCCTGATGGACACACTGTCTTTGTCATCGCATTCATTGTCATCGTGAGCAACCCCAGCACGAAATTGAATACCTACTTTTGCTATCTGCTTTGAGCTTTACTTATAGGACTTCATTTAATTTTTATAGCAACCTTTTTGGTAGTTTATAGACGTATTCACCGAGGCTCAGACAAATTAATTAATTGAATTATTTAAGTTCACACCTCTGGTAATTGTCAGATTCTCATTTATTACCAGGTCTCTCTGATTTTAGATGCTAGTTTTTCTTCATAACTGGTTCCCACATTTTAACTACTTATTTTTTATTATAATAGTCACTACAAAGATGCAAAATAGCTAACATTCTAGGATAATGATAACAACCATGAAAAATAAAGCTCTGATGAAACATGGAATGTTAAACTAATTCCAGATGTATAAACTTTCTAAAAAGTCATAAACTAAGAAGAGAAATTTGGGATCAGCAGAACTAAATAAAACATTAGGACTCTCCAGTGACAGTGTAATGGAAAAGTAAGGACAGTATTGTTCTGAGGTTTCAAGCTAATATTCAATGCGAGTATAATTTTTACTAAGTGCGGTATCCACCTGAGGTAGGACCCCACATTTGTAGATTTTATAGGAAATTCTAACAACATATTACTGATGACGGTAAGACTAACCAAAAGATCCACCTGACTGGTGTGATTCAAACATACCTAATCTGAAATGTGAGGTTTTTAGTTACAATGGAAAAAAGAATGATAATAGAAAAAGCTGACATGTTCATTGCATTTTTTTTCTTATACAAGATGTTATTTATTTCTCTTTTACAATACAAAGTATCACATTCTTGTAGGTCAAAACTTGTCTTTATTTTCCTCCTGATTTTAATGCAGATGATATCTAATGTTTAGTAGTCTTCAAGAATCCTGCCTATCAGGGAGAGAAAGAGAAAAACGGACTGTACACAAAACACCTTAGCTCTCACATTTTCAATTTACATTGTTATGAGGGTGTTGATGCAGTAAAACTAAGTATTCAGATAATTATACCATTAATTTTGGATTTTTAATACATTTTTTGTTGTTGCTAAAGCATTTCTTTTATTTTGTTAAAAATGTGAAATTTTCATTTTTTTTATCATTATACTTTATGTTCTAGGGTACATGTGCACAATGTGTAGGTTTGTTACATATGTATACATGTGCCATGTTGGTGTGCTGCATCCATTAACTTGTCATTTACATTAGGTATATCTCCTAATGCTATCCCTCCCCCCGCCCCACAATAGGACCCGGTGTGTGATGTTCCCCTTCCTGTGTCCAAGTGTTCTCATAGTTCAGTTCCCACCTATGAATGAGAACATGTGGTGTTTGGTTTTCTGTTCTTGCAATAGTTTGCTGAGAATGATGGTTTCCAGCTGCATCCGTGTCCCTACAAAGGACGTGAACTCATCCTTTTTTATGGCTGCATAGTATTCCATGGTGGATATGTGCCACATTTTCTTAATTCATTCT
>NW_012120821.1:5076856-5096851 GCF_000951035.1 Colobus angolensis palliatus
GCCATTCTAACTGGTGTGAGACGGTATCTCATTGTGGTTTTGATTTGCATTTCTCTGATGGCCAGTGATGATGAGCATTGTTTCATGTGCCTGTTGGCTGCATAAATGTTTTCTTTTGGGAAGTGTCTGTTAATATCCTTTGCCCACTGTTTGATGAGGTTTTTTTGTTGTTGTTGTTGTTTTTTGTTTTTTGTTTTTTTTTTTCTTGTAAATTTTTTTGAGTTCTTTGTAGGTTCTGGACGTTAGCCCTTTGTCAGATGAGTAGATTGCAAAATTTTTCTCCCATTCCATAGGTTGCCTGTTAATTCTGATGGTAGTTTCTTTTGCTGTGCAGAAGCTCTTTAGTTTACTTAGATCCTATTTGTCAATTTTGGCTTTTGCTGCCATTGCTTTTGGTGTTTTAGACATGAAGTCCTTACCCATGTCTATGTCCTGAATGGTATTGCCTAGGTTTTCTTCTAGGGTTTTTATGGTTTTACGTCTAACATTTAAGTCTCTAATCCATCTTGAATTAATTTTTGTATAAGGTGTAAGGAAGGGATCCAGTTTCAGCTTTCTACTTATGGCTAGCCAGTTTTCCCAGCACCATTTATTAAATAGGGAATCATTTCCCCATTTCTTATTTTTGTCAGGTTTGTCAAAAATCAGATGGTTGTAGATGTACCAAAGCCTGGCAGAGACACAACAACAAAAAAAGAGAATTTTAGACAAATATCTGTGATGAACATCGATGCAAAAATACTCAATAAAATACTGGCAAAACGAATCCAGCAGCACATTAAAAAGCTTGTCCACCACAATCGAGTGGCATCCCTGGGATGCAAGGCTGGTTCAACATACACAGATCAATAAACATCATCCAGCATATAAACAGAACCAAAGACAAAAACCACATGATTATCTCCATAGATGCAGAAAAGCCCTTTGACAAAATTCAACAGCCTTCATGCTACGAACTCTCAATAAATTCGGTATTGATGGAACTTATCTCAAAATAATAAGAGCTATTTATGACAAACCCACAGCCAATATCATACTGAATGGGGAAAAACTGGAAGCATTCCCCTTGAAAACTGGCACAAGACAAGGATGCCCTCTCTCACCACTCCTATTCAACTTAGTATTGGAAGTTTTGGCCAGGGCAATCAGGCAGGAGAAAGAAATAAAGAGTATTCAGTTAGGAAAAGAGGAAGTCACATTGTCCCTGTTTGCAGATGACATGATTGTATATTTAGAAAACCCCATCGTCTCAGTCCAAAATTTCCTTAAGCTGATAAGCAACTTCAGCAAAGTCTCAGGATACAAAATCAATGTGGAAAAATCACAAGCATTCTTATACACCAATAACAGACAGAGAGCCAAATCATGAGTGAATTCCCATTCACAATTGCTTCAAAGAGAATTAAAATACCTAGGAATCCAACTTACAAGGGATGTGAAGGACCTCTTCAAGGAGAACTACAAACCGCTACTCAATGAAATAAAAGAGGACACAAACAAATGGAAGAACATTCCATGCTCATGGATAAGAAGAATCGATATTGTGAAAATGGCATACTACCCAAGGTAATTTATAGATTCAATGCCATCCCCATTCAGCTACCAATGACTTTCTTCACAGAATTGGAAAAAACTACTTTAAAGTTCATATGGAACCAAAAAAGAGCCTGCATTGCCAAGACAATCCTAAGCCAGAAGAACAAAGCTGGAGGCATCACGCTACCTGACTTCAAACTATACTACAAGGCTACAGTAACCAAAACAGCATGGTACTGGTACCAAAACAGAGATATAGACCGATGGAACAGAACAGAGCCCTCAGAAATCATTGCATTTTTTTTTTTTTTTTTCTGAATTGATGGGGCTTTTCTATGTAGAACATACAGTGGACATAGTGGCTAGATTATGAAATATTTTAGATACCATATGTTATTCCTTTGACTTCCAGTAGATGGAGACCTCTGTCGTCTTAAATGAAAAGTCAGAGTTACATTTACTGTTGTCTACTATGGCTAAAATCTGCAAGATCAAATTTAAAATAGATATTTAAATTTTATGTGGAAAAGACTCTTCCAAGAGTTATTTGTATCTCAAGAATATTATACTGATAGAGTATTGTTAATTTTACATCTAGCACAGGGGCTCATATTCTCAACTCACCTTTGTTTTATCATTCCATAAATTTGTTTTACTTTTATATGATATACCACAAAAGTTTGTCTTGGGTACTCATGTTTCTAATCTGGTTGCACAAAGCAAGATAAGGGCTAATTGTATTTCTGATTAAGATCAAGAGTGTGAGACTGATGGGTGTGTTACATCTATATAGAGCTTTCCAGTTTATAAACGGCTCATATATATAAAACTTTATTTTTTTACAGTTTATCTCACCTGAATGTCACTAAAATTAATGCTTACAGAGGGACCCTTTAAAATATTAGAAGATAAAGTAATACAAACTTATTAGGAAATGTGTATAATGGGAGAGAATATTTTTCTTTTCCTCAAAAATTTACTCTATATTTTTCTCAATATTTTTCTTCAAGACCCTACAACTAAATCTTTGCCAAAAATGCAAGTAATTAGTCATTTCTTGGTATCTAAGCATGTTTTAAATATAACAGATTTCAAGAGAAACAAACCCCAGCAAGGTTGTTTTTTATCTTAAAAAAAAGTGGAGAATTTATTCTTGAAGTATTGAAACCCATTAACTCTTTCAAGACCTAAGGCAATATTTACTTCTTTGATGTAATATTCTAAAAAGAACACTCTGCTTCTCATGGTGCCTAACCATGATCCCAAAACTTAGCAAGACTATAAGAAATAATTTATAATCTGTCAGTTATGTAGATGAGAATACAAAAGCCCTGGGAGAATAAGTAACTTGCACGGTTGGACACCTAAGTGTCTACGGAATGGGGACTGGAACCCAGTTTTCCTTCCCCTTATACTCCTGTCCTTAGCTGCCATGGAGTGATGGTAAACTTAGTCTCTACTGACAGTCAATAATGAAGTAAAGTCCAGAGCTCTGTAATTTTAATGGATTAATGGATTTTCCAAAATTACTTGTAGGTAGTTAAGACTCAATAAAAGCTGGAACTATTTTCCCCACTCTGTTCAGCCACATCTATTATTTGTCAAAGCTTAAAAGCAACTCTTTGGATGGCACTGATTATTTAGGAGCTTGATTCTCATGATTTTTGCTATTGAAGAATAGTTAATAGTTTGTGTTTCTAACGGAAAATCATCTAAAATTACTTATGTGAAATGCTTACTATGTATAATGATAACTGTACATTTTATGGATGTCCTACATGTATAGAGTGCAAATTGCTTTAAGCCAGGAAGATACATGTGGTAGAGCCCTTGGGATTGGCGAAGTGTATATGTCAATGATGTGGTTATTCAGTACTTAGCTGGGCAGTGAGCTCTTTCTAGTGCAAATCTATTTGTTGTAGTCAGAGAAGAAACGTTTAGTAGCTGTTAGGAGAGATCCTTTAAAAATATAGTAAGTCAGTTACAACATGGGGTTACCCATGCTATCAACAGATTAACCAAGGATTTGATTTACTTTCTGTTTGTTTTTCATTCAAGTTTATTAAAGTCTATTTTGCATATAAGAAGAGTACATGTATTTAAGTACCCAGTTCTATGAGTTGGTTTACTTTCATGTTGATGTTCTTTGCAAAATGCCTTCTACAGGAAATAATTCTAATCATTATGTGTTTTTATTTGGATCTTGTGTTTGTACTTGGATCTATATATCCAAGATATATTTAAATATTAGTAAACTAATAAATTTAAATATTAGTAAATATTAGTAAACTAACAAATTAGTATTTGATGTGAGAGAAGTATTACTTGACTTTCCTATAAAAGAAATATCCCTCCAGGAGTATGTAAATCCTCAATGTGTTTTGGAAGTTAGTATTTTAAGACTTTCTTAAAGTTATCAAATGTTTGTATTTAAATTACTTGGAACAGCGTCTGATATAATGTGAGTGCTTAGTAAATGATGGCTCTTTGTAATGATACATTAAACCTTCACAGCAACTGTATGAGTTAGGAACTACTTCATTTTTATGCCTCCATTCAATAGATGGGCTGTTGAGGCACAGAGATGTTGAGTGCCCAAGATCACACAGCTAGATAGTAGAAAATCTGGGATGTGCATACAGGAAAGGTTTTTTTATTTTATTTTATTTTATTTCCCAGAATCTTTATATTTTTAATTCCTACCTTTTATAAATATTTAAATAAAATAATAGTAATAATGATATTGATAAGTAACCTTATCTCAGACTTCAGTGTTCTTCCTGAGCCTTGATTATTTCAATATACCCTTTGGGATTGCTCTCAGTTACAATATTTATAAAAACTCTTGTAACCAGAGCCACTGTGGGGAACATTATACAAACATTCTTTATTATTCCATACATCATGTTAGAAATATTTCAGTTGTCAGAATGTGCAAAGGAGAGAACTATAATTATAAGGAAATAGAAATAGTAAGACTGAAGTTAACATATTCAATACTTACTTGGGGGCAAAAAAGTGGATTCTGAGACTGATATGTGTAGAAAACTGACAGATCCAAACCTGATTTAATTTTAAGTTGTTTTCACAGGTACATTGCCCAAACTGCTAGAAGTGGAAGACAGCAAAAAATGTGTTTTCAATTTCACTTAATACAGAGTTTGAACCTCTTTGCTATAAAAATAAGAATGTCTTTTGACCTCTGACTTTGTGTTTCACTTGTTTGAACTGCATTTTTATTTTCTCACAAATTAAAAACCATATCTTTTGGCAAAGAGCCCATTACAGGAACAAATCTTCCTTGAAAGTGTTCTGAAACAGGCTTCATTTTCATCCTTGTGCAATTTTATTTCCAACTGGAGCATGTCAAAAACAGCTGATGAGTAGATGAAGTAATGACTTCTTACATAACCAGATTAGTTTTCTCATTTGGCAGAATAAAGGAACGAGGAATACGAGCTGGTTAATTTCACTCTCAGAATACCTGTTATTCATGCATGGAAATCTTTCTGGTAAATGACTTGACTTCAAATGTTTATATATTGGAAAGACAGGAGTATCAGTCGTGGATATACATAGTAAATAACCAGAAGAGAAAAACACTAAGTAAACAAACAACTAGAGTCGTGGACATTCATAGTACATAATAAGAAGAGAAAAAGAGATAACCAGACAAACAACTAGAGTGTAAAGCAGAGGAAGAAAGACATATTTGTTTATATAAGGAAAGAGGAGCAAAAATGTGGAAGTAAAATGATGCTTAAACTTTAAATTGCTTAGGCAAATGCAATGGATAGTAGAGGCGATTATCTTGGTAATTCATACTCTAACCCTGCAGGTAAGTAAAAATATGCAGGAGTAGATCTGAGATTTTATTATGCTGTGGGCTTTAATTATTCCCTTTCATTAAATAAATTTATAATATAAATAGATGAATTAAAAGTACAAGGTGCAAAATAGAATCCTACTTTTAAGTAAAAATTAATGCAAAAAAAAATGTAGACAGCTACCAAAATAGACATATACACATGCACCCAATCATGTGTAATCATAGTGTCATTGGTGCTATGTTATTGTTCATGAAGGTAAAAATAGCCCAAAATATAAAGTAATATAAGTTAAAAATATACAAAAGGCTCCTTAAACATGGAAGATGCTTTTAACATAGATTAATTGATCTATTCAATGACTAAAACAAATGAAAAAGCACAAAGTTGTGAACCTAACTGAAGAAGCAATGGTATTATAAGGGATATGTGTTCCATACAACATTTTAGAGCACTTTACTGATCTGGACATTTGCACAGTGACTTCCTTGGTCACATTTGGCTTGTTTTTACATTCAGAGAATCTGTCTCAAGAACTTCTGCATTAAGTTTAAATTTTTTCCTAACTCACCACTTTTTGAAGCAGAAGTAAAGCATATCTTATATCTGCACACATTTCTTCCTGTCTTGTTTGTGGTGACTTATACCTAATAACACTAGCTTGATTATATCTCCTATGAATTAAGGAGATAGGGATACACCTCCTTCTACAGGGCTATATTTAAATGTTAATATTTTCTAAGTATAGAAATACAGAAAGACTAAGCAAGCCTGCCAATAACACTTTTGTGCCTGGGGCAAGAATGTATATCATATGCCTGGAATATTTGTTTTATTTTATTATTTTTATTATTCTTTAATTTTTATAGGTACATAGTAAGTGTATATATTTATGGGATTCGTGAGATGTTTTGATACGGGCACGTAATTTGAAAAAAGCACGTCATGGATTATAGGTTTTGCATTCCCTCAAGCATGTATCCTTTTAGTTACAAACAATCCAGTTACACACTTTATTTTAAAATTTCATATGCCTATTTAAACTCATTTATCAAGTAAACAAATTGTTAAACAAAATAGGCTCTGTCTTCATACTTTGACCAATATATGTTCACAAGAACCTAGAGGGCTAAGTTTAAATTTAGAATTTTCAGATGCCTCAGAGTTTTAGAATATAGCAGTTCTAGGAGCAGTAGTCCTTACCCCCCAACCTTCAGTCTTTATTCCATTCCCTTTACTTTGAATTTCTCCTGTATTTTAAAGGGTCTTACAGGCACACCTCATGTATCACAATTTGCACATCCAGCTTTCATCCAAACCACCAAAGAAATAGCTGTGGCTAGATATTTACATAGGGTGCATTTTAACAGACAATTGCATTTAAAGTTCTTTTACACAGAACTGTGGAACTTTAGAGTTAAGCAACACGTAGAAATTCTTACCTAAACGAAGATTATCTTTCCACCCTATTTGTGGTTCGCATTCTTATGTAATCTGATCTGATCTTTAAAACAGTGGTGTGCGGTTGAGTTGGCAGCTATATCACTGATAAAGAAAATAAACTTTAGGGATGTCAAGACAGTTACTTAAAATCACAATTAGTAATATAAAGCCAGTCTGAAATTGGAACATTCAAATTTCAAATTCTTTACTCTTAAAAAGAGAAGTTTGATAATATGTTGATGAACGTTAAGCAACCAGATGCTCAGACATTTAAAAAAGTCTTATATTAAGAAAACATATTTATCAAAAGTCTTCAAGGGGAAGCCAATAATGATATTAGAACATGAGCAGAAGAATCTTTATTCCTAAAATACTGCAAGGAAAAATTCCTCCACCTCAGGGGCAATTGAGAGAAAAATTAAACAAGCATTGAAGGAAATTTTATGGTGAATATTTATTGGTCAACTTTAAGATTGAAAACTATGTTCACATTATTTGTCAATGTTTTATGACTGTGCTGGAAAATTCCAAGAGAACTTGGGAAAAGTGGAAACAAAATTACTTTCTGACAGTTAAACTGTGAAGTAAATGCATCAGATCAGAGACATGCAAATTTCCCTGAAAGAGAAAGATTAGCTTCTGAAGTTGTTTAGACTAAACTTAATGTAATTGAATACAGTGAAATATCAAAAGAAAGAATGTACCCATCAAAAAAAGAGTTAGTTATAAAATGATGTATGGAAAAGAGAGGATCTCAGAATTAATAGCTTTACTGTGTCAGTACAAATATGATCTAGAGGAGGGGATGTCTTTCTTAACAACCTGAATATTTAGATCTAATTGGAAAAGCCATCCATAAAGTTGGTATGTACATACTAAGCTGCCTTATCCTGCCATTACATTTTTAACTCATTTAGCTCTCTCTTTGCTTTTAACTCAGCACTCTCTGGACTTTCTTGTAATAAAAATTGTGTTTCCTACGTAGAATAGTCTGTAATAGCTCATTATTGCTTGTTGGAGTGATACAGACCAGGTGATGATAATGTTTTATTAGAGTTTTTTGTTTTTTTTTTTTGGTTTGTATATCAATCAGGAAACATTCTAGTATGAGACTATTATTTGCCCAAACTTATTTCTTATTAACAGATTCTTGATACTTTTGAACTTCCCATCTTAAACAAATACACAAAAACTATCAGGTTGGTGCAAAAATAATTGTGGTTTTTGCCATTGAAAGTAATTTTTCATTTTTCCAGCAGCTCTCATGAAGGATTCTAAGGATGGGATTAAAAAAAAAAAAAAAAATCCAAAAAAAAAAAACAGGGCAAGTGATGAGTTTTGGAGTTGTCATACGTTTCCTGAACTATTTACCCTGAACACTATTTTTTTTAATTTTTTTTTATTTTTATTTTTATTTTTTTTGAGATGCAGTTTCACTCTTGTCACCCAGGCTGGAGTACAATGGTGCAATCTTGACTCACTGCAACCTCCACCTCCCAGGTTCAAGGGATTCTCCTGCTTCAGCCTCCCGAGTAGCTGGGATTATAGGAACCAGCCATTACACACAGCTAATTTTTGTATTTTTAGTAGAGATGGGGTTCCACCATGTTGGCCAGGCTGGTCTCGAACTCCTGACCTCAGGTGATCCACCTGTCTCGGCCTCCAAAAGTGCTGGGATTACAGGTGTGAACCCCCGTGCCTGGCCACACATTATTATATGAAAATAAAATTTTCATACTACCCAAAGTGATCTACAAATTCAGTGCAATCCCTATCAAAATACCAATGACTTTCTTCATAGAAATAGAAAATTTCTTAAAATTTGTATGCAACCACAAAAGACCTCAAAAACCTAAAGCAATTCTGAGCAAAAAAGAACAAAGCTGGAGGTAGAAAACTACCTAATTTTAAATTATACTACAAAGTTATATTTACCAAAATAGCATGGTACTGGCATAATAACAGACACATTTATCAATGAAACAGAATAGAGAACCCAGAAATAAATCCATGCACTGTAGCCAACTTATCTTGCCAAAGGCACCAATAGCATACATTGGGAAAGGACATTCTTTTCAAAAAATAGTGCTGAGAAAACTGGATATCCATATGCAGAAGGATAAAACTAGATCTCCATCTTTCAACATATACAAAAATTAACTCAAAATAGATTACAGACATAAATGTAACACATAAAACTGTGAAAGTACTAGAAGAAAACATTGAGGAAATGCTACAGGACATTGGCCTGGGCAAAGATTTTTTGGGTGAGAACTCAAAAGCATAAGCAACCAAAGCAAAAACAGAAAATGGTATTATATCAAGCTAAAATGCACAGCAAAGGAAAAACGTAAAGTGAAGAGACATATTCACAAGGGAGAAAATATTTGTAAAATATCCATCTGACAAAGGATTCATTACTGAAATATATTAAACAACTCAAACAACTCAAAAGCAGTAAGCCGAATAATCCAATTAAAGAATGGGCAAGACCTAAATAGACATTTCTCAAAAGAAGACATACAAATGGCCAATAGTGTATGAAAAAATGTTCAACGTCATTAATCACCACAGGAATGCAAATCAAAACCACAATACAGTATCATCTTATCCCAGTTAAAATGGCTAGTTTTAAAAAGACAACAATTAAGTGCTGGTGAGGATGTGGAGAAAGGGACGACTTGTATACTGTTGGTAAGAATGTAAAATGGTATAGCCATTATGGAAAACAGTATGGAAGTTTCCCAAAAAACTAAAAGTAGATCTACCATATAATTTAGCAATCCCACTGCTTGGTATATAACCAAAAAAGACAAATCAGTAAGCTGAAGAGACATCTGCACTCCCATGTTTTTTGCAGCATTATTTACAATAGTCAAGATACAGAATCAACCTAAGTGTCCATCAGTGGATGAATGGACAAAGAAAATGTTGTATATGTATGCACAATGAAATATTATTCAGCCATAAAAAGCATAAAATCCTGTCACTTCAACAACATGGATGGAGCTGGAGGTTGTTATGTTAAGTGAGATAAGCCAGGCAGAGAAAGACAAATATTACATGTTCTCACTCATGTAGGAGCTAAGAAAAGTTTATCTCATGGAGGTAGAGAATAGAAAGGTAGCTACCAGAGGCTGGAAAGGAAAGGAGGAAGGAGTGTATGAAGAGAAGTTTGTTAATGGGTACAAAAATACAATTAGAGAAAGGGAATGAATTCTAGTATTTAATAGTACAGTATGGGAATTATACTTAATTTATTGCATATTTCAAAACAGCTAGAAGGATATTGTAATGTTCCCAACACAAAAGATAAACGTGTGAGGTGGTGGATATCCCAGTTATCCTGATTGGATTATTATACATTGTATACATGTATCAAAGTATCAACTATACCCCAAAAATAAGTACAGTTATTATGATATATCAAACATAAACTAAAACAGAAAACAGTGGTCCCCTTTGGATTAGCCACTGTAAGATCTGTTACCTATGCCTAAATACAATCATTAAGTGACACAGTAAGTCTTAATTTGAAAATTTGTTGCCATAAAGTTGGGGAGCATGGCAAATTCATCAGTTAAATCAACAATTAATTCAAGTGCATACTGTTTGTAAGGTTCTTAGTGGACAATAGTGCACAAAAAGAGCATTGTTCCTGATTTAATTGCTTATATTGTTACAATAGGATAAGACACGAGGAAGTAAGAGTAACTAAAACCAAAACAGGTGTTTAAACAGATACTTTGAAGGAAATGAATGCAGGAAGTGATAAGCTAAACAAGGTAGAAAGTATTCACCTAGGATGGTTGATTAAAGTTGCTGTGACAAATGCCTCTTAGCCCGTGAGCATTGCTAGGGACAGATTCTCGGAATGTAAAACACATTTACAAATACACCTGGGAATGCTATTTTTGATGCCGCCCAGTTTCACTATCATTCTGCTCCTACTTAAATCTTGTTATCCTTTTCCTTGGCTTCTTAAAATATCTTCAAACAGAAAAACAAACAAACTAACTAAAGTGCATTAGCAAAGAGGAGGTATTAATTGGCTTTTTTTTTTTTTTAAATCAGGAATAAACAGTGGATTTTTTCATTTCACTCTCTGCTATTCTTCCAGTCACTATCGCACAGGGATTTATTATAGGTTCATTAGCATTGTTTTCATTTATTAAAGCACAACTACTGCTTTACTGTTGTGCATCCCAGTACAATTTTGAAACCTTTCCTGAAAATAAATCCATCAGAGTCTTTTTTGGTTTTACTTATACTTCTAAAATAAAAATGCTTTATTTGGCAAGGTCTGTTATTCAGTGATTCTCTCTATACCACCAAAATGTATGATGCTTTATTTCACAATATTTACAGGAAAAAGTCCCAGTGAGTAGGTATAGCTATATATCTGAATGTATTCTCATAACTTAAGGAAGTACTAGAATCTAAAATGAGGTTTCAATTGAAGAAAATTCCAAAATATCTCTCTTTAAAGTGCCCTTAAAATAACTTAGTTGCAAATTTAAAAGTCCCTCCAGATCTGAGAGTTCTCAGAATTTTTAATGAAGGGGTCATGTTCTTTATTGAAATTGTCTGAAAGGGTACATAGTATAGGAAGGGATAGGAGTGATTTGCTCCAGGATTTGAAGCCCTATGGAAGTAGATTAGAACATCAATTCTCTCTCTCTCTTTTTTTTTTTTTTTTTTTTAGATGGAGTCTTATTCTGCCACCCAGGCTGGAAGTCAGTGGAGCCATTTTGACTCATTGCAACCTCCACATCCTGGGTTTAAGTGATTCTCCTGCCTCAGCCTCCCAAGTAACTGAGATTACAGGTGTGCACCACCACACTCAGCTAATTTTTGTATTTTTAGTAGAGACGGGGTTTCTATGTTGGCCAGGCTGGTCTCGAACTCATGACCTCAGGTAATCTGCCTGCCTCGGCCTCCCAATATGCTGGGATTATAGGCATGAGCCACTGTGCCCGGCCTAGAACCTCAGTTCTCTAATGACTCCTTTCTCATTGGAAGTCTCATTGAGACATGGAAAGAGTTAGAAAATCATAAGGCTTTCTCGAGAAACACCTATAATTTGCAATTTTGGTATTGAGATTCCAGACTCTACTTTTTGGCTTTCCAACTTCTTTACTTTTTGCCATTCCAAATTCCAGATTCTTTTCTTTCCTTTCTGAGATTTTTCTCATCTCTGAGAAGAAGTTCATGATAATTCTTCAACTTGATATGAGAATTTAACTAGACAACTCATCTCCACAACTACACAAGGAAGGGCTCATGGCATAGAAGTGCTTTCTCTATTATTTTATATTTAAGCATTTTACTGTAATCCTAGCTTCTTTTCCTGCAACTCTTTCACTCCATGTTTTTGCCCTGTCTTGCTTTTCTTTTCTTTTTTTTTCTTAACCACAGAGGTACTCAGTCCCTAAATCCTCTACTTTTATCTCTATTAGTCATCTTTAATTCTGCTTCCTTCCCTATACATTTTAGACATCATGGCCAAATATCAGTTAGTCTCCTGCTAATTCCCCACTCCCCTACTGGGCGAAATTCCAACTATTGGCCTCTTAAATTTATACTCTTATTCAGGCTGTGAAAACCTATTATAGAAATTACAAACTGAAGCTTGTGTCACTACAAAAGAATGATACCTACCCTCAGTTGAAACCTCAGTATTTCCTCAATACTTAAGTATTATCCAAGTTCTCGCTATCTTCCATTATCTGTGGCAGCTATTCCAACCTCTTGTGAATTCCCTAGGTTAGCTAATACCTAACATACACTTTGTACTTCATATAGAAAATAAAAGCAATCGAATGAAAACCTTTGCAGTGTCCTGCCATCAGTTTCTAGATTACATCCACATCCTTAATTTTTGCCTTTTCTCCTGTCTGCCATCTTACCTAAAGTGAATTATTTTATCTGTGCCAGGATTTTATTCTTTTCTGCTTTTTCAAGGATACATGTAATAAAGTATTTCCTATCTTTTTTAATCTCCTTTCTGTCTCAAGGCTTCTTCCACTTTTAAACTTGATACATTCTCTTCTCTCCCAAAAAAGAACAGCAACAACAATAAATAAGTTAACAGAAGTCTACAATTTAATTACCTATCTCCAGCCACATATAGTCCTATTACTCTTCTTCAAGTCAAACTTTAAAATGTTGCATGTGTTCATGTTATCTGTTTTCTTCAAATCCCAGCCATTTCTTAAGTTGCTGTTCTCTGCCCTCTTCCCTCACTATGTCAGTTAACCTTCTATCTCCAAGGTAACCAATGACATCCTTGTTTCTATATCTAGAGCCACTTTGCCACCCACATCTGACTTGAAGTCTCTTCAGTATTTAGCAATATTGTTTATTCCTCCTTGTAAAACAGTTTTTTAATTTTCATGTTCCAGATGACATCTTGAGCACAACAATCTAGCTCACATCTTTCCAAAGTTCTCATAGACCCATCAGAAATTTCACAAAAACAAGCCAGGCATTGTAGCATGTACTTCTAGTCTCAGCTACTTAGGAGACTGGGACAGGAGGATTGTTTGAACCTAGAAGTTTGAGGCTGCAGTGTGCTATCATTGCACCACTTTGAGCCTGGGTTACACAGTGATACCCTATCTCTGAAAAAAAAAAAAAAAAAAAAGAAAGAAATAAGAAAGAAAACAGACGGTATGGCATCATTACAATGATAATAAACATAAACAAATGCAAGGAATGGATCAGAAATGTTTATATGATAGTTGGAATATAGAAAGTAGACTACATAGTATTAATGTAGAATATCCTGCAAAAAATTGGAGCATATGATACCAGACATAAGCAGGGGCCTCCCAAGGGAGTCCAGAGATGCTTCAGCTTCAGAGTCAGCAAATGCAAAGACCAGTGTGAATCAACCAGCTAATTTATGAAGTAAATCCTTTTAGAAACATCTGAAAGAGATGCATTCCTTTCCTGTTCCATTGTAAACCAAATATCTAGCAATTGGAGTTTTTGACATCCAGGTAAATCCTGGGAATTCTTCCCTAAAAGCAGAAAGTGATCTATATGATCTATGTGGGCCCTGCTACCAGTGAGTATTAGAGAGTGAGAAAGAAGTATTACAGAAGTTAAGGGTAGCTTTCATCAAGAGGTGGCAAACTTTTTTAACCCATTTATGCTGGAGATTGCAATTTTTTGAATTTTTGCATGAGTGAAAAATCAGATCTTGGCAATGACCTTGAGCAACAGGATATAAATAATTCCCACATGCTTAGCATTCCAATAATGGAACACTAGGCATAAGTGGGTTAAACAAAGGATCGTGTAGTAAACAGGCTTAGTAGTTACAACTACTCAACTCTGTCATTACAGCAAGAAAGCACCCATAGGCAATATATAAACAAATGTACATGGCTCTGTTCCATTAAAACTTTGTTAGGTATATCAACTCCTGCTGGAGACTCATAAAACAACAACAAAAAAACAAAATGAAAGGAAATATAGCTTCATACAGCAGTAAAGTGTTTCCTTCTCTGCTCAATTATAGCCTCCTTACTCTCACAAGTTTAGGAGTATGATTTCCTGGGTTTTTTTTGTTTTTGTTTTTGTTTGTTGTTGTTGTTGTTGTTGTTGAGACAGTCTTGCTCTGTTCAGGCTGGAGTGCAGTGATGCAATCTCGGCTCACTGCAAGCTCCGCCTCCCGGTTCACGCCATTCTCCTGACTCAGCCTCCTGAGTAGCTGGAACTACAGGCGCCCGCCACCATGCCCGGGTAATTTTTTTTTCTTTTTTTTCTTTTTTTTTTTTGTATTTTTAGTAGAGACCGTGTTTCATCGTATTAGCCAGGATGGTCTCAATCTCCTGACCTCGAGATCTGCTCACCTCGGCCTCCCAAAGTGCTGGGATTACAGGCGTGAGCCATCACACCCGGCCTAATTTCCTGTTTTTTTATCTATTCAAACTATAAAAAGATTACCTGCTGACATACCCCAATATTTCTATAGAAATTGCAATTGATGCTCCAATTCGAGGGAGTAGTCATCTAGAAGAGACATATACAACTGGTGAGAAAACACATTTGGCTCGGCTTGCTTGTTAACATAGTACATTTATATTTCTGAATGACGAACAGCATGACATCTGAAGACAGTGTCATCAAGAGAAAGATCCAAGATGAACTAAAAACAAACCAAAACAAACCAAAACAAATCAACCCTGGAGGAAATAGAGATAATGCAGAGAACAAAAAGCAAAACAAAAGAAACCTTAACAATAATTCTAACTGCCCTTATAAATATTTAGGTGTAAATTTAATCTATTGGAAAAATTGTTTATAAATTTAAGAAATGAGTGTGGAAATAAGAAAGATAGCCAGAGTCCAAAAGGTAAAATCAACATAGTTAAGGTGTATAGCAGAACAAATTATCTCAAAAAATAGCAATAAGTAATCTCGAAAAAAAAAAAAATCAACAAAATTTGACAGAATTTGGACAGAAAAGAAACAGATGAAAATGATTATGAGGAAAGTTAAGTAACAAAAAAATGGGAAACAGCACCCAGTGCAAAAGGAGTACTAGAAGGAGACTAGAGAAACACTAGTTTGTCTTATCTAATGTACTGTATACATGGGTAGAAAACCCAAGTCTTCAATTGCTGAAAAACGTCAGTCAAAATGACTCAAACAGTAAAAATTTCATAATATCAAGATTAAAGAGAAAAATCTTAAAACTATTTAGAAAGGAATAAAACAACGTATATTGCATTATGTTGATTTCAAAGGATTGGCACTCAGAAAGACATCAGACTTCTCATCAGCAACACCGAAACTAAGAACAATGACTTCCTAAGTCTGAGAGAAAAAAAAAGTGTTTTAAACCTAGAGTTCTACATCTAGATGTGTTATCAATCAAATGTGAGGGTAAATTACACACTTTTTCAGGCATAGAATAACTAAGAAACATCATTATGTATATTTACTCTGTGAAAACAATCATTTTAGGGAGTTTTCCAGAAAATAAAAGATACTACCCTACTCCAAAAAATGGGAATATAGAATACAAAACTAGAGTAACTACTGAATCTTATCCAGAAAATGGGAAGGAAGCTAGAAACAAGAGTTTTTAATGGCTTGTTCTTGCATCTGTATGGGTTCAATCCCACTTTTTAATTCTGTGGTACATAATGTTTTCATAATCACTTGTTAAATTATGCACTGTGATTTAACCTTTTAAGTACTAAGCTATAGAAACAAAATTCTCTCCAGGATGCATATTTACAGAAGAGAATGTAAAAATTATAAGCCTTTAATAATTTCTTTGAAATTTTTTTTAAGAAATAGAAAAAAAGATAGAAGTTAAGGAGCTAATTTTCTTTTTTTTAATCCAGGGGAAAATAGATTTTAAAAAAAGAAATTACAATTTGTCATGTAAAGAAAAAAAGTTTTAAAAAGTGAAAACCCAAGAAGAAATTAAAATGATTAGCTCATAAAGATTTGGATGTGGAGGGAAAGGGGGATGAGGGATTGCATAAAATCCCTAAATTTTTCATCTTTAAAGGTGGCAAATAATGGAAATCTAAAGTTGATAATGATACAATAAAATTTTAAGTGTCATATTTGAAAATGTAACCTCCAGATGTCCTGAAGAGTAAAAGATTAACACTGGTTGACTCTGAGGTAAAGGAGGAGGAGTATAAGGTTTTTTATTTTTCTTATTTCTTTTTTTCACCATGTCTTTGAATTATTTCTATAATAAACATTTAAATACAAATTTAAAATATTAACTCTGCTATATTCATACAATGAAATATCATCCAACCGTTAAAAATAATATTATAAATCTGTGTACTGATAGTGAAATATATCCACAATCTTTTCAATAAAGTAATTTGAAGAATATATGATATGATCCCTACTGTATAAATGTGCATGTTTATGCATATAGATGTATGTATTTATATATGCATAGAAAATGTCCAGTTATGCATCCAAAAAAATGTTTCTAGTGTCTTTTTGTGATTTAGATTGTGTCAGGTGGAGGAAACATTATTCATTCTTGATGCACATTTTATTGCTTGAATCATAGTATAAGGAGCATATATAACTTGTGTAATTAAGGAAATAAAATATCTTATTAATTGGCTTCTATGATATTGCATTTTCCCCTCCTAGTTTCCTGTCCATGCTTTCTCAGTTGTCTTTATTTTTCAGCTACAAATCTAAATCATCAACCCAAATATCTTCTATAACTTCAGCCTAATATATCTAACTACCACCAGCTGCATCTACTTTTATGTCCCACAGTATTTCAAACTTACTTTTCCAAAACAGAATTCTCTATCTCTGTGTTTTTTCTCACCAACAAAAGCAACCTGTACCATTGTTTAGCTTCCCCTTCTTTTCCTTATGTATGAAATCTCCATCCCACCAGTTACCAAACTTAGACCTTGGAGTAATATCAGTAACCCTCCATCTTCATGATTGAGAATATCCAATCACTGAATCCTTTCTATTTCACCTTCTGTATCTTTTAACTTCATTAATTTGTCTTTCTTGTACAGTTTCCCTTTTCCAAAATGTTTAGCATATTTTACATGACCATTCATTGTCTGGCCACTGATTTACCTATTGAGTCTTATCTCATTACTCTGCTCTTTGCACAGCCGGTTCTGTTTCCGTAACTTTGGCAGATAGGCCTTACAGGCTTTTGTAAATGTTGTTTTCTGTTGGAATGTCTTTCCTCACATCCTGCTCGGCCAACTCTTGCCTTACTCTTTTAGTTAACAGTTAGACATTCTTCCTGAATCATCCTGTGCCTATTCTGTCTCCCTGTCTTATAAGCATTTATTTATTAAACTAGATTTCTTATCAGGGTATCATATCTCCATTGCCTAAGCTAGTGCCTGGTAAACTGTAGATACTCAATAATTTTGTATTAAGTGATTAGTGAATGATATATGTCATTTTCCTAAACAGGACCTGGCTTATTAGATGGGTTAAATAAATGGCAATTACTAATTTTTGAAGCACTTAACAAATCTACTCATTGCTAATCATTAACAGGCAGGAGAAAACTTATTTTTATTGAGGAGTTTATTGTGATCCAGAAACTCTTGTTGCCTCAAAATAAATAAAATAGAAAATTCAAGAGCAGTTTTACTAAAGATTATAGGTATGCTACCGCGACCAAGTGATTCACCTACTTTAGGGCATCACTGCCTGACAGACCACAAGATCATATGACTATTATCTTCACTATGACTTGTTATAACCCCAGAGAAATATCTCCCTTTGTTAATGTGTTCAGTTAAATGCTTTAGGTAGATAGTGGTGCTCACCCTGCATTTGTTGCCACTGATGAGCAGAAGTTTTGGGCAAAACACTGGAAGTGTCACCTTGCTCTGATAGGAGCTAATGGGCAGATCGCAGATACAGACAAATCCCCAGTTTTCATAGAGTTCTTCAGAATACATGCTTCCTCCGCTGGGCACAGCAGGGCACACCAAGGAAATTTGTTCCATGAAAGTTACCCACTGCTTTGGTGTTCTTATTTTATGAGAGATGAATATGAAAGTGACCTCAAAAATGGGGGGAAACAGTATGAGTTTGGAAAGATAGTCTGAATCAGGATATCAGCTAGCAAGGGAGTGATGAGAATGCCAACTGCCTCCCAACTGGACACACTGAAGGAAGTTAAGATCCTTCAAAGTACCCTTTGCTAGAAGAGGAGGAAAATCCTGGCCCCAGCTAGCTCATTACCAGACTGTTTCAGGAGACTACCTGGATCAATCATCAAACAAACTTGTCTTCCCATGAAGATTAAAGCCTGTATAAAATATCAAGAAACAAAAGACAAATAATCTATGGATATGTATGTATAAAAACATAATATTTATGCATAAATAAGTTGTGGAGGGATGCATATCAAACAGGTATTAAAAGTGGCAGAGATGGGGGATATGTAATGCTTTTTTCATCTATCTATGTAAATTTGCTTTCTAGGTGCATCAGTGTGTATATAGAAGTTAGTTCTGTATTCATATGGTAGCTATGCTTTATTGCTTTTTTTCAGATTTTAGTGATTGAGTAATTTTATTTACTCTTGCATTGGAAAACAAAGTAAATGATGGAAAGGAAAAAAAAAAGAAAAAAGACCAACATCAGTATTAATCATGTCTTCATTTTATCCTGAAAAGATAACAGATTATTGATCCCCAGCGAGTCAAGTCCTGGCTTGAATGCCCTTCCTATTGCAGATGCAATTAGGAAGTCTATTCAATTCAATTTAATAGCCCTTTAAGTAAGTTACCTGACTTAAAACACCCAACATTTGGTGAGCACCTAAATGTGCTTTGACAAATAAAGAGAAAGAAAACACTCCTGCCACTCTCAAGGAGCTCCCAAAGAGCTATATGTACATCATTTGAAAAACCTTTGAGGAACATTTTCCAATATTTTTTACCTAGAAATCTAAAGACGTGTACCTTTCCCCATACACATGCACTATCCAACTTTTTAAAAAATCATGAATAGATATACCCAAAACTCAAAGAAGAATATGAGACTTGTAACTGAAAGTGGAAAGTGGCACTATAAAATAATTATGATTCTTTATTTCTGATGCGTGTCTACAAAAGTGTGGGCAGTCTGGTTATGACCACAGATCTTCACTGGTTTCAGTTATTTAAGCTACATACTAGTTCATTCCATTTAAATGTCATCTAGGATGCTGACACACAATCGAAATAATGACAATGAAGGAACCAAGAGGAATAAAAAGGCGGTAATCTGCTTTTTCAATCCAATCAAACCAAGGAGTTGAGAGTTACAAATAAATTAATTTGGCTTTTTCTTTTTCAGAACCTGAATCACTTGCATCTCAGCTCCACACTGTAAAGACCATTTGTTATTACTTTGCTTTGGACTTGTTTTGTAATTTCATCATCTATTGAATGTTAAATACTGTATATCTTTACTTGATTTTCAACATTGTAGTGACAGCCTCACTATCCGATTGCCAAGGAGGGTGGGTATTCTTATATTGCAGTAAACATACCATGGTATCTGCTGATGACTCTTGAATTTTAAAATATAGCTTTCTTAAAAATAAGGTGGACAGGCCAGGCGCGGTGGCTCAAGCCTGTAATCCCAGCACTTTGGGAGGCCGAGACGGGTGGATCACGAGGTCAGGAGATCGAGACCATCCTGGCTA
>NW_012120821.1:5096901-5105388 GCF_000951035.1 Colobus angolensis palliatus
GCTGAGGCAGGAGAATCGCTTGAATCCAGGAGGCAGAGGTTGCAGTGAGGCGATATCGCCCCACTGCTCTCCTGTCGGGGTGATAGCCCGAGACTACATCAAAAAAAAAAAAAAAAAATGTCTACGCTGGCATGACATGAATAATTGCTTTCAGTTGCTTTTCATTTATTCATAAACTTATTCATCAATCAAATATTATTTGAACATGTTCAATGTGTCCAGTGTTTTAGATACAGAGGTAAATTGACTTCCATTGCTCTTGCCAGTGAGCTGAGATCCGGTCACTGCACTCCAGCCTGGGCGACAGAGAGAGACTCCGTCTCAAAAAAAAATAAAATAAAATAAGGTGAACAATATTATTTTACTGTATATACCTATAGTTTGAGGTTGAATGAACAATTTTTCCTTCCAGCTGATTGATTTGGATGTAATGGGTAGACAGGAAAATTATCTACATTTGTGGTGAAAGAAACTCCTCTTACTTATCGGAGAAAATGACTTGGAGAAGGAAGGCAGCACCACGGAAGATAGAAAAATAAAGGTGAGGAGAGAGAGAGCACACTTTCTAATTGCAGATATTGTCTATTTTGTCATTTAAATTATGGGTATAAAATATTTGTGAAAATTTTGGAAGAGAAGAATGACAAAATAAATGTTAAGAGTCTAAAAGCTGTTTGTGTTTTTGATTCTAAGAGATTGGTTGGAATGTTATTTATGAACAAATTGGAAGGCCTAAATCTTTTTTCAAGAAAGGATCTTAGAAAACTATTTGCCGTAAGAGGAAACATCAAGCCTAAATTCAGAACTAAATGAAAAAAAAAAAATACAAAGAAGAGAGAAATAGGGGTTGCAGAAGCATGGAACAATTCTGCTTTGTTCTGGTCTTGTGATCTATGTACTTGACATTCCAGCTAGTGTGAAATAAATGGATTTATAAGGATTAATGTATTTTACTGAATCCAGAAAATAATTAATTTATATGTAGTGTCTGCACACCCACTCACACAAATAAAAACAGATTTCTTATACCATAGACTAATGAAGTTGAAAGATTTTCAGACATTGAAATAGGTTAATAGAATTTACAATTAAAACACAAACTTTTAATCACATTTACAATGTCTCTGCACATTGGTGGTAACTAATTATGTTTTATTCCTCTAGTTTACTCAGGAATCTGATCATTGGTTCTTGTAGTGAATTAATGTTACCAAGACTGCTAACTGAAACATTTCAGACCATAAACATTTATAGTAAAATAGAAAGCCTATGATCTTGAAGTAGTTTCCTTTTTATTTTTCCCCTGGAAGTGATTAACTAGCAATGCCAATGGTTTAGACCATATCAGGAGACGAGCTTAGAAGAAATTAGTTTGCTGAAAATGTGTTAAATATCTGTATTTTTATTTTCATTTTTAATATTTTGATTGTTTCATAAAACTCTCTGCTCCCATTTTTATTGCAGCACTAAAATCACTGAATTCAACACTTAATTACACTTAGTGTTTCTTGGCCTGGAAATTATGTATTAAAGCTGTTTCTATATTCAAAACTAGGTTATACATGAAGTCCCCATTATACAAGCAACATTTATGCTGTCCATCTATTTCACTGGATTACATATATCACTGGACTACATATCAATCTATTTATATTTCACTGGACTACATAAGTTTTAAGTGGATCTCTAAAATGTCACATATTTCAGAGTTGTACGTATAAACCAAAAAGGTTATATTTCTTCTCAATTGAATCTAATTTAATAATACCAGGTCCCATGTTTTTAAAAAAATATACAATTCTTTCTTTTTTCAGTTTTTCTGTTTTAAAGATCTGTCCAAGGACTTAGATATCTGAAAATGATATAGATCCTATGATGACATTGCCTTCAAAAACTTGATACTGTGTAAGGCAACTGTGAGCATAAATAATTTTAGTATTTTATAACTAAAATTTAGTATTTTAGTTCGAAAATACTAGAATGGAATCTTATCTATGGAATTTTATGGATTCTCTTAAAATCAAAAACACAAATGGCTTTTAGATTCATTATCCTGTCTTTTGTCATTTTCCTCTTCCAAAATTCTCAAAAATATTTTATACCCATAATTTAAATGGCAAGACAATATCTGCAATGAGTGCTCTCTCTCTCTAATGTATTCTAAATTTTAGTATTTAGAACTAAAATTTAGTATTTTATGTTCATATACCTTTTTGAAATTTATAATTAGCTTCATTTTGTGACAGTTATAAAATTCAACAGTATACATTGTTGAATATGTTGTGAGTAAAGGAAAGTTAAGTATAGCTGAAAGACTTTACTGGATTTTCAGAATATTGTTTATCCTCAGAATAATATAATTTGTAAGATATGTGTCTTCTAAAGAATCTTCAAATTCTGTGAAATATTACTTTTATTGAATCTAAGACAGTTTTGAAAAGGAAATTAATTTAGGAGTACAAACACCTGCTTTTAATTATTAGATTTAAAATTCATCAGTTTAGGCAGAACACAGTGGCTCATGTCTGTAATCCTAGCACTTTGGGAGGCCGAGGTGGGCAGATGGCTTGAGCTCAGGAGTTCGAGACTGCCTGGGCAACATGGCAAAAAACCCATCTCTAAAAAAAAAAAGAAAATACAAAAATTAGCCAGATGTAGTGGTGTATGTCTGTAATTCCCCCATTTGGGGGACTGAGGCATGAAAACTGCTTGAACCCCAGAGGTCGAGGCTGTAGTGAGGCAAGATCATGCCATTGCATTCAAGCCTGGGTAACAAAGTGAGACTCTGTTTCAAATAAATAAATAAATAAATAAATAAATAAATAAATAAATGTCAGTTTGATTTGTCAAAGACCAAATAAATAAATGTTATTTGTCTAATCTATATTCTATTATTATAATTACCATTCAATACATTATGTTCTCTAGGTGCTGTGTATCAATATCATCATTCCTGCTCAAATTCAAATTAATATGCTTTTCTGGGGTAAACTCCTGGAGTTTATAATTTATAACTATACTATAAAAGATATATGGCAGTGATTCAATATGTGTTTCTTCATATTCATCTTAGTAAATTTTTTCGTTAGTTTGAATTTTTGTTATTGATTAGCATATTACTTTATTTTAAAACTTCCATCTAAGTTTTCTTGTTTTTATCTTTTACAATGCTTTGTTAAGAGAGAGGCCATAAACATTAAATAAGATGTGTGCATAGATTACATATATTCTCTCTCATTTAATAGTATATCTGGTCTTGTAAATTTTACAACATATCAAAAAGGATATATCTGTAACAAACTTAAATACAGACAATAAAATATTGAAATACAAAATCATATAGATCTTCAAATAGAATGGGTTAAATTATACATAGTTTTTTCTAACTTGCACCATTCCTATTTACAAGTGATTCTTGCTGCTAGTTTATTATTAGTCCACAGTCTATTATACCTGGAAAATGAGACTTTGATAATTTTCTTAATATCCAAATATGGAAAAAGGTTCTACTTTTTTAACGGGAAAGAAAAGAGTTCATTGTAATTTAATCTTTACTATAGACATAGATTCAAAACTTAATGAGCACTTGTTGATTGATTGAATGATTGATTATACGACATTGATATACCAGTTTGAAATCTCTGTTTTCATATGTAGCTATGAGACATCACATACACCTAAATGTTTTCTTTTCTCATCTTGAGCTATGAAAGGTTTTACTTAATTTATAAACAAAAAGCACTGGATTATATATGAAGGAATAACTGTATATTATGGGATAATATTGTACCTATAGAGTAGTGACATAGTTATGAAAAATAGATAAGGGATATGTTTTAGCATATGGAAATAGGTAATAGTGACTGTAATATGGGTCGTATTCCTATGTTTATAAGCAACTTCCAGAGGTGATGTCAGTCTTTTTGTAATTCACCTGTCTTGTACCTAGGTCTCTTTAAAGTATTACACATTGAATATGTACATTCTATTCATTTTATGAATTTTGGACCAGAGATGTTATTTAGGTACTTAGTCATGTTAGCTATTCATGCATTTTGCGGAAAAAGAGTTATGTATACAGCACTGGCCTATTTCATGATAATTACTACTTTGCTCATTATGTCAGTTGATATGATGAAAACCATAGGCTAATATGCAGCTTGAAACAGAGTATTTTCTCTTGTGGTTTGAGATTTAATTATGCAATTAATTGGAAAATAAATTATAGTGGAAGCAGTCTTGTTTTATGACCAAATCTATTTTAAAAAGAAAGAAAAGCTCACATTTTATTTTTAATCAGACATCATAATGACAACATATTGAACTTCAGTTAATATATTTATAATTTGATAAAACTTATTAAAAACATGTGAATCTAGTGCTGGACTATTTTCTAGAAGTGACATTCCTTTTGAAAATGATCATACATGAGCAAGTGTATAATGATTTCACAATATGAGAATGTTTAGGCATTTTCCATTACAGACCAGTTTTAGACAACAGATATAGATGAACTAGCTAAATTTTAAATATGTAAATTTGATGAATTATGGGTATGATAAGTAAAGAAAGTATGTGATTATTATTAGTACAACTTGAACATAGACTTGGAAGGCCTCTTCAGTTTTTCTGAACATAACCCTTCTGCAATATCCCTAGCAAACATTCACTCAGCTTGTTGTGACATTCTTTAGTATACGGTGCATTGTCACTAGCTTTACTAGTTTTGTGACTGGATATCTCCTAATAAAATATCTTTATTTGTGTTGAGCTTAATTCTGCTCCTTTATAGCTCTTAATTACTGATCTTGTTTATGGCTGCTTTAGTTAAGCAATTAATTGCAAATTGGACAGCAGGTGTCAGGTCACTTTCTCAAGTCAAAATGTCCCTGGTACCTTTAGCCACTCTTTATATCTTTGGTTTTTCAGACTCCTTGTCATTCTGATGCTTGACTTCAACTGAACATAGTTTAATTTGTTAAATCGACTTTCTTCTTTTTCTCTTTTTTAAATAGTCAGTGGCAAAGAGAACTAGTTGCTATTAAAATCTGTGTTCTTCTTTACTAATAGAAGGCCAATTTTGCTGCCCACAAATTTAATAAAATTTTACATTTCTTAGCTCTCTGAGATGGCAGTTGGCTAAGCTCTGGTCCATCACATTAGGCAGAACATGTTCAGGACTGAGATTATTCATTTTTTAACAATCTTCCAGGTTATACCAGTCCATTAATTACACTATGAGTAATAGGGTTATAGATAGCTTTATGATTTGGTCCTCCAAATTTCAATTTGTGAAAATTGTTTGTTCGCTTTTTAATTTATTTTGACTTTTTTTTTTTTTTTATCACATGCAGCTGGTAAAGCATGAACTAAGGAGACTAGATTTCAAGCAATACCTTTTTTGATAAAGAAATATGAACATGTTTAAATTATATTAGAAAAAGCCCCACGGGCTTTGGATCTGAGAGACATATATTTTAATATCCACCTTACTAGCCATGTGAACTTTGTTAAGTCATTTAACATGAAATGAGGATATAATTATACTTGACAGATCTTGAAATAAAATGATAGAAGACGACAGCACTGTGCCTGTTGCATATTAGAGATATAGCAATTATTAATTTATCTCTTTTTAACTAATGGATTATTTTTGTTTTGTCTTCATTTTCTATTTATAATCTTCTGTTTTTACATTTATTATTTAATTTCTTCCACTTCCTTTGGTTTTGTTCTTATGTTCATTGTCTACCTAAGTTGAATACTTAGCGGGTTAATTTTTAGTCTTTCTAATACAAACATTTTGGAGGACAAATTTCCCTCTAAGTACTCTTTTATACGCAATGTTATTATTGAACTTTAAGTTTTCTAATTTTTATTAATTCTACCTAGCAAACGACTTATTTAGAAATGCTTTTACTTTTTAAATGTTTATAAATATTTATAAAATTGTTATTACCAATGTGAATCCTCCATGTACAGAAAATGTGACAGGATTATTATGATAGAAAATCTTTGAAATATTTTGAAACTTGATTTATGATCCAGTAAATGGTTGGATTTTATAAATGTCTAATTTATACTTACAAATATTCGTATTTTTCATTTTGGGGTAAAAAATTGTAGACATACGCACCTATACTATATCAATCATGTTAGTCATATTTCTCAAGTTTTCTGTAAGCTTACTGACTCATTGAATTGTTTTTGTCTGCTTGATCTGTTATTAACTTAGGGAAATATAAAATCACTTAGTATAACAATAGGCTTGTCTATTTTTTCTCATAGCGTTCTCAATTTTTTATGTATTTTCATACTATATTATTAGGTATATATGAGTTTATAAGTTTCATATCATCCTGGTGAATTTAATTGTCTAATAAAGAGAAGTGATTCTCTTTATCTTTGCTTTTAAAATTTAATATAAATATAGCTGCATCTTCTTGATTATTACGTGTCTAGTAAACTTTTAAAATATCCTTTTATTTTCAATATTTCTGTTCTGTTAACTTGTAAATTCTTTTTGTAATCAGGAAGCAACTCAACTTTAATATTCAAAATTATAATCCTCATCTTTTAGTGGGAGAGATTAATTCATTTATAATTACTTTGATATTTTATATACTTATATCATGTATTTTAATGTATATTTACTTTCAATTATCTAAACTTTGATTTTTTTAATTCTTTTTTTCCTAGATTGCAATATGCACACTGAATTCTGTGGTTTTGTTTTTCATTTTAGTTATTTTAATATGAATATTTACTTGAATAAAGCATGTGATTAATCAAATCCTTTATTCTACTCTGAAACCATAAAATATTCTTACAAAACAATATTTTAATGTAAAACCTTCTCCCATCAGGTTTCTTTGCTATTGATTCCAGGATTTTGGTTCTGGACCTTTTTTTTTTTTTTTCTAGACAGAGTCTAGCTGTTACCTAGGCTGGAGTTCAGTGGCAAAATGATAGCTCACTGCAGCCCCTAACTCCTGGGCTCAAGTGATCCTCCCACCTCAGCCTCCTAGGTGCCTGCTAGGACTACAGGCAAGCACCACTATGCCCTGTTAACAAATGCATATATTTTTGTGGCCACCATCATAATCAAGATATAGTACAGTTCCATCTAACCCCCCTGAATTATCTGTCACCTTGGGCTTAGTAAAAACAAAGAGTGTTTGCTAACTGTTCTTAAATATAGAGATCCATTTCTTGTTTCATCTTTCCTAAGCATGATTTATTATGTCCTATAATTTAATTACTTTAGCCATCAACATAATAGTGGAAAGGTATAAGAGTTTAATCTACAATTACTTAATACAGTACAACAAAAAGGTATCAATGGCTTTATATTACATTTAATTGCAGCTTATTATTCCCTTTATATTGACTAGATGTTATGTGAAACTTCTGAATAAGAGGCTGAAGACATTCAGGGGAGTAGTAAGTGTGGAAACTGTTAACCATTTCTATTATTATTAGCCATTAAGCATAAGCAGTCATTTTAAAGGAGAAATTAAATAAAGAGAACACCCTTAGGGGTTGAAGTCACGTGTGGGGCCCAACATATAAACTTCTTTTTCTTCCAGTCAGATCTATTCACTGAGGTTCTTTTCATCCAGGTGTTGTTTTGACTAAATTTAATACCACCTTTTTGTTTCTTACTACTAGCAAGCAGGGAATAATCAATGATTGTATCAGGAGTTTGCAACAAAAAAAATGTGTTGATGCAAGGGATGCTTGAAGTGGTAGAAAGATTAGGAAAACTATTTTTTAAATGCAGGCCATCTACTTTACCTCAATTCTGACCATTGTTCTTATTGCATTCTTTTCATTTAATAAACAGTTATTTATTGAATATGCTCTCTGAGTCAGACATGTCAATTCTTGTGTCACCTAGAGGGATTTGTGTACCACATATCCATTTTTCTTCATTTTATCTTATTCTTCTTGGGCTTAATAAACAAAAGCTTTGATGGGGAAAAATGGAGTATAATAAAACTAGAAATGTAGATGGTCACTCAGAGATAGTTATAGAATCAAAATTCTGGTGTCTCAAGTTGGATAATGACTCCTTAATACATAAGGCGATGTTAGAGTCTGGACGACTGCATGAGGCTTTCTGCTATTTAGTGTTATGTGAAATTTTCATCAATGTAACTTCATACATATGGAGACATTACTGATTTGTAACCTCAGTTTGTATTTATCTTGCAGCTGAGATTTTGAAGTGCAATACTTTTTCTGCTAATGATCTGCTAATTTAAAGAATGTTTGCTTTCTTTTAGCCAATTTTAGAAAATGTTAAAAAACGTTTAAGAGTATTTTCTTTTCCAGCACTTTGGGAGGCCAAGACGGGCGAATCACGAGGTCAGGAGATCGAGACCATCCTGGCTAACACGGTGAAACCCCGTCTCTAGTAAAAAATACAAAAAAACTAGCCTGGCGAGGTGGCGGGCGCCTATAGTCCCAGCTACTCGGGAGGCT
>NW_012120821.1:5105438-5154117 GCF_000951035.1 Colobus angolensis palliatus
GGGAGGCTGAGGCAGGAGAATGGCGTGAACCCGGGAGGCGGAGCTTGCAGTGAGCTGAGATCCGTCCACTGCACTCCAGCCTGGGCGACAGAGCGAGACTCCGTCTCAGAAAAAAAAAAAAAAAAAAAGTATTTTTTTTTGTTTTGTTTTCTTTTTCTTTTTCTCAGACAGGGTCTCACTCTGTCCCCGAGGCTGGAGTGCAATGGTGCAATCTCAGCTCACTGCAACCCCTGCCTCCTGGACTCAAGCAATTCTGCCTTAGCCTCCCAAGTAACTGGGGCTACAGGAGCACAGCTCCACACCTGGCTAATTTTTGTATTTTTTTGTAGAGGTGGGATTTTGCTATGTTGCCCAGGCTGGTCTTGAACTCCTGAGCTCAAACAATCCACCTGCTTCAGCCTCCCAAAGTGCTGGGATTGCAGGAATGAGCCACTGTGCCTGGCCTTATTTAAGAGTTCTTACTGATAATCCTACTAGTATAGGATTAGTTTGAGTTAAGCATTTAAAAAACATACCATAAAAGTTTATTTTTCTAGTTATTGCATATATAATAGTACATTCTCTTGTTGCAATCAGATTGCCAAGCTGTTTATTCTTTTCTGTAACTTTTTAATAGAATATTTCAAAAAAGTTTTTATTTAAAAAGAGATGGCAATACAGAAAACGTTTTCTCATGAAATACATGAATATAACCTTTTTTTCTGATAGCATGCTTGTAATTAGATCCATTGTGGACAGTGCTTTACATTTATTGTATTATTAGCAATAAAAATCATGATTAGGAACTGAAATAGAAGCTGTGCCTCTGATAAATATCAGACATTTAGAGGGCTTTAATCTGTTCTAATTTACTCATAAGTGTGAAGACTTAGTTGTAAAGCAAAATGGCATGTTATTCTACAATTCTGTATGTTATTTTGGACAACTCTGAATTTCTATTACATTTGAAAATAGTCAGGAGTCAGGTTATTTTTAAAAATCTCCTAACGCGGCCGGGCGCGGTGGCTCACGCCTGTAATCCCAACACTTTGGGAGGTCGAGGCGGGTGGATCACGACATCAGGAGATCCTGACCATCCTGGCTAACACAGTGAAACCTCGTCTCTACTAACAATACTAAAAATTAGCCGGGGGTGGTGGCAGGCGCCTGTAGTCCCAGCTACTGGGAGGCTGAGGCAGGAGAATGGCGTGAACCCGGGAGGCGGGGGTTGCAGTGAGCTGAGATGGCATGGGCGACAGAGTGAGACTCCGTCTCAAACAAACAAACAAACAAACAAAATCACCTAAGGCACCACCTTTTTTTTTTTTTTTTCTTTTTTTTTTTGAGACGGTGTCTTACTCTGTCACCAGGTTGGAGTGCAATCTCGGCTCACTGCAACCTCAGACTCTCTGGTTCAAGCAATTCTCCTTACCTCAGCCTCCCGAGTAGCTGAGAATACAGGCGCTTGCCACCACACCCTGCTAATTTTTGTATGTTTAGTAGAGACAGGGTTTCGCCATGTTGGCCAGGATATTCTCGATCTGCTGACCTCGTGATCTGCCTGCCTCGGCCTCCCAAAATGTTGGGATTACAGGCGTGAGCCAGCGCGCCCGGCAAGCACCACATTTTTATGCAAGAAAAAGAAACACACATCAGTTTCCCATCTCACCTTAAACTTTTGGTAAAAATATCTTGGATTTTCATTATATGAGAATGTTGCTACATGGAAGGCGGCTTGATGGGTGGGTAGAAAAATATGATGGCATACCTGTTTTTTAAAAAGAAATAGGAATAGTGTTCTTTGAAAAATGAGGCAGAGAGAACCCTTAGGACCCTTACAAACAAATGAGAATTTATATATGTATTTTAGCTGTGCTTATCTTTGGGTGATGAAATTATTTATGTAATACTATCTTTCTTACTTTTATGTTTTTAATAGATTTCCAGAAGCATGTATTCACTTCTATAATTGGGATACATGATACCCAACTAATGTACTTGAAAGTAAGTTTTAGCAATATTTCTAACCTAGCTACATTGTGATTTTTCAAAGAAGCTTGGAATTATTTATATTTTATTGCCATTGAAAGCTTGGAACCTTTTTTTAAAACTGTATGCATTTTATCATGCTTTCATCTTTGTGGACTGTCCATTTTTGTGTGAATGGCTTTTTTCAAAAGATCTGTTCATTTGTTACTTTATTTACTATCTTTTAATAAATATTTTATATCTAACTTCTGTGCTATGTTCTGTTCTTTTGGATCCAGTGTGGATTATTGAGACCAGAAATGTTGTCACCTGTCTTTAAGATGGTAGCATTTTGTCACTTTAGTACAGAGCCAGTGGGTATGAAGTCTGAACTGGTAGCTATTCCCAGTACTTTTTAAAAAGGTTCAGTGAGTCAAGGGAGTGTGTTTCATATTGAGACTGTAAGGAAGCAAGTTTTAGGGACCTTCTCCAGGGAGCTATTTCTTATTGTTTCTGGGGAGCTGTCAGCTCTTCCCCTCAGGTGATTTTAAAATACATTTATATATCTCATTGCTGCTACAACAAAAAATGTAACAAACTGTGGTGGTGATGGCACTTTCTTCTCCTTTTCCCCCTAATTCATCTTGGTTAATTTTATTGTCCAAAAAAATAAAGAGGTGGGGGGGGCAGATCATTAGTGTGAACGAGTTTTGTGAGGAAAAGTCGGAGACTTTGCCACTTCCCTGTAGAAATATGGATCCATTTAAAATGGTATATGTAACTGAAACATATCATCTCCTAATTCCAAAACAAAAGTCTGACAGACTATTTATGGGAAAGGAAGGGACCTGAGCCTCAGTATATCTGGAAGGTTTGCTGTAAATCCTTATCTGAGAACAGAGAGAAAAAGATAAATTTTAGTCCTACTGTCTTTCTGTTATTCTTGCAGCATCTTCTTGTGGTGTATGTTTTTTCATTACAATTGTCATTCTATACAGATTTTCTTGAGTACTGACAAACTCTGCATCAGATACTGTGCTTCTTGTGAGCAATAGAGAGATAACTAAGGTAATTCTTGACTCAAATGAGTTCATAGTCTAATGGCAGACTCAAAAATAGATGCAGCAATTATTACAAGTACAATGAAAAGGATGTTGAATCTATTGTGTGCTTTAAAAGCAAGGACTGGCTGCTAATTACAAGAGTAAAATATTCCATGGAGAACCATAGATTTTGGCCACATGAAATTACTCAGAAAGTGTCAGAAAGATATCACACAGCTGCTGTGTTCGTGGAAGTTGCAAATTCACTGTGGAGAAGTAGACATTTCTAATGTTTTACGTATGCAAGATAAACCTATTCCCTTGGACATAAATAATCTGAGACCTACCATATCTTTTTTGGGGATTTTGAAAGAGAAGCAGACATGGTATTTCATTTACACATTATTAATATTCACAGTCTCAAGATGCCTCTGTGATAGCGTAAATAGCAGGGACATTATTTTTCAAAGATGTATTAATGGGCAAGTTAGTGGTAGTGTTTGCCTTAAAAATAGAAAATATGCATATATACTATATTTCATTGATTGTAAGATGCTATTTTATTAATAGATTATCAGAGAAAAAAGATCTCATAAAACTATGTTAAATGTAGATATCTATGTATATGTGAAAAAATATACATCTGAGAAATAGGGGACCATGTTATGTCAAAAAAGCTTTTTGGATGAAAAACAGTCCAAAATGTGATTTAATTTGCAAAGCAATTATAATTTTAGATGATGTTATATTTTTACATGTTTGTTGGCAATGCTATTCTAATCTGTTCTGATTTAATTTGTTCCAATTATTGGGCTTACCTATTTATGGAATACTTTTTCCCTATCTTACATTGAATATATTTTTTTAACTTAGTACTTTGCAATGGTGGCAGGCATTATGTGTTAGTGTCTTCATTATTGAAATATTTGTTTTTTTATTGTCAACCCAGTACTTGGCATATAGATATGTGAAGAATGGATGTGAATGTACTCTGCTTCTATAGCGTTAAATATGCTTTTTAAAATATCAAGTGTTAATATTGGAAATTTATTATATCTTACTGATGTAAAAGAAAATGAAAATGGGCCATTTTTTGTTATCTAATGGAGTGTTTCAGATTAGACCTCACGTAACATGGACTCTGTGACCCTGAGGATAGTATAATCTTTGGGATGTCATTCTTGGGGTTTTTTCAGAGGCAGTTTGTATTTTATGTTGTTGCTCTGGGAAATACTCAAAAAAAAATTTTAGAAAATAACAGAAACAAAAGATTTAAAAATAAAACATAATTAAATGGATCATTACTGGAATTTAGGGAATGAATATTAGTGAAGCTCACATGATACCATTCATCACTGTGTTAGTAGAGGAATAGAGTAATTTTATGAACTTATTAAAGAGCAGCAAAATAGTCTACTAATTATATTTGTGTCTCAGAGTCTAAGATATCCTTATTTTTTACAAAAAAAAAGAACAGATATGTAAATTATGTTTCATAAGCCATTAATATATCAATTTAAAACATATTAGAATAACATTATAAATTATTATTAGATCCCCATTTCTGCTCATAAATGCCTAATTAACACATGTGACACTGTTATGATACCATTTATACCACTGATTGTATGGGAAGGTCATTTCCAAGGTCAATCACAGGTCTTCTGTTAGAGGAACTTAATTTCCATAGCCTCTTCTTATATTGGCTATTTGGGCTAGAAGGGAATTCAGTGTGATTAGAATGGAAAGAAAGGCAGAGAAATAGGGGTTACTAAGGGTCAGAAAAAAGAGGGAGGACTTGTCTCTTACTTGAGGATGACGAAACTCAATTATTTCATGTCGTATGTGTCTAGATTTCAAAACAAAATACATTCATGATCTCTGTTTGCACTATGCTGCCATTTCTTAAATAACAAATCTAAGCATTCCTTTTCTGCTGCAAAATTATAAAAACAAATATGATCGTATAAAAATTGGAACTATTTAAACCAAGGGAAACCATTCTTAATGGCTAGGCAATTAAGACCAGTTGGGTAGAGTAGTTTCAAGTATCTTGGGTCTTACAAGTTTTTATCTACCAAATGACCAGGTTAACTATTTACAAAGGGAGATGCTATTAAAAATGAATTAATATATAATAAATTACCAATATTAATAATTGCATATTGCTACAGTCAGAATGTGTTCCCTAAAAGTCATTTGTTAGAAACTTGATCCCCAGTCCTGCAGTGTTGGGAGATGGAGCCTTTGGGAGGTGTTTGGTTCATGAATGGATTTATTCAACTGTAAAAAGGGCTTGGGGGAGTGGATACATTCCTCCTGCTCTCTGCCATGTGAGGACACAGCAAGAAAGCCCTCACAAGATGCTGGCACCTTGATCTTGGACTTCTAAGCCTCTAGAACTATGAGAAGCTTCTTTACAAATTAACCAGTCTGTGCTATTCTGTTATAGCAACACAAAATAGCCTGACACATACCAAAATAAATGACAGGTAATACTTATATCAAATTTTAAAGAAATACAAATATACTCAGGTACAAATAAACTATATGTTTATCTTAAATATTAAAAGTTTTTACATTTTTTTCTTTGCTTTCCCAGAAACTGACAATTAAATAAGGACAACATAAAAGAACCTGTAAAAAGGACTCTCTTGGGTCTTACATTTAGCAGCTATTAATCTCAGGAACAAACCAAACATTGCCAGCATTTTAGTTCTAGAAGGCCCCATCAGAGGATGTACTAATAGTCATCTAGTTTCTCTGTCTTTTTATTTTTATTTTTTGAGACAAGGTTCATTCTGCCACCTGGGCTGGAGTGCAGTGGCATAGTCATAGCTTACTGCAGCCTCTAATTCCTGGACTCAAGCAATCCTCCCACCTCAGACCCCAGAGTAGCTGAAACTACAATCGTGTGCCAGCATGTCTGGCTAATTATTGTTTTTTAAAATACGGAGACAGGGTCTCCCCACATTACCCAGCCTTGTCTCAAACTCCTGGGCTCAAGGGATCCTCCTGCCTCAGGCTCCCAAAGTGCTGAGATTACAGGCATCAGCCACCCTGCCAAACCTAGTTTCTCTGTTTTTGACAACCTTTTATCTTCTTTTGCCTTAGAACATTTTATTACCTTCTTCTAGTTCATTGGTGTTTTAACTGAATTCACCTTGTCCTTAAGATTCAATGGATATGCCTCAGGATTTTCCTAGATAAAAGTGGGACCTTAAACTTGGAGGGTGGTCGTCTCTCATTCTGCTTTTAGCAAATCAGCTCTACCTTAATCTGTTCTGTATACTGGGCTCTGCATAATATTCACTTAAGAAAGCAAGTCCAACATTTGAAAATGTGACTTTGAAAACCTGTGCACAAAATGGATATATAGGATGCTACAGAGAGTTAACATTCTTCTGTTCTATTGATGATAGTGGTCTTTGGTGAGAATCCAAGTGAAGCCTTAGGGGAATAGCTATCATAAAATCAGGTTTCATAAGGAAATTTTTTTTCAGTTTTCATGAATAGGCACTCTATTTCAAAGTGGGCCAATGCTTTTATAAGTCAAACCAGATAATCTTACTGGTTGCTATGGTGCTGGAGGGTAATGAGGAAATGGTTTTGAACTTGATGGTGTGAGAAATGAATAGATATTCTTTTAAAAATATGTTTTTCCATTACAGTGAGAAAATCTGGTTTCAATTTATAAAATCTTTGGGCAGAATGTGCTTTATATACCTATCTTAAGAGTGCTTTGATGCCTCCTAGGCACCAGTGGGCAATGGAGTCTTACAAAATCTTTTAAGTTTCTAAGTGTCAGACTGCCTTCCATTTTTCTGTGTTACCATGGGACTACAGGGACCAGATCTATTAAGAGGAAGGGTGTATTTAAAGTACTAATGTAACTGTTTATCTTCCTCTTTATATATTTATAGAGAACCTGCATGCATCAAATCATTTCTGTGATTTAGATCCACAATAATAAATTATCACTTATACTTTCATTATTGTCAATTTTGTTAAACTTTTGGCAAAATGAACATTATCCTTTTCCTATCCTTTGTCAATTTTTCAGCAAAAGGGCATGCATTCCATTAATTTACATTTTTGTTATTAGTGATGTTAAATCTCTGTGATATAAAATAAAATGCTCAAGAAAATTGTTAAACAAATGATAAATGGAATTATCTCATTCTCCATACAATAATTCTATTTATATTTCTGATAAATCATTCTTCTCTTGATTGGCTTTTCACAGGTTCTCTGACAATGCCTTTGTGCTCGATCTTCTGTAACTTCATAATGCTAAAATAATTTTCAAGTAGCTATGTTTCAGTATTTTCAACAACTTTTTCCATTTTGGGCCAGTGTTTACAAGGTTCTTAGGTTTTAAAAATTCCCCTCATGTCAGCATACAATAGATTAAAATACTAACCACCCTAACTCACCAGATTCCTAGAAAAAAAAAATCAAAGACTAGAAATCTAGCATCTAAAATAATAAATATAATTTGCTTTTCCCTGACCTTTTCTTATATAAATTCAATTTCTTTGTGTCCTCTGTGTTCTGCTTCTACCAATTACACCTTTGCTACCTCTAGGTTTGAATATATGGGTATTTATGATTGCTTGCCAGATCAAGCATGAATCAAGATGCAGAACCAGGGTCAGATGCTTGGCAGCAGATAAGTTCAATACTCTCCAATAAGTGTGGCAGATAAATTAATCTGGTTTTAAATTTGGACAAGTTGAACATTTCCTTTTGAAAAGCATTTGAACTCAGTAGTTTGGTTGACTATATTTGATAACTCTAGCTGTAAGGGAAAAGGTCATCAACTAAGAAGAAAAAAACCTCTTAATATAGTTTTCAAAAGCAAACTGCAGGTTATATGCATGGAAAATTATCAGATTGAAAAAAATTGAGGTATTACTTTCCTTAATAATCCTCTGCTTAGATAAGATTTCCATCTGCTCAGATTCTGGATTTTGTTTAAGTAGCCTAATATTTATTTATATTTTATTTGAGCATTTTATCAACATCTCTTAATGATCTGAAAAAATTATCTACAAGCCCTTATCTACAAAGAGTCTTGTAGGGATTTGTTTACAAGGAGGCTTGAAAAGGACTTCAAACAACAATAGGAGGTATAGAAAAATATCTCACAGTCCCTATGTAAACAAACAGTAGTTGAACACATTTAGAATTCAAAGTTATAATTAAAACAAATCTTAGGGATAATTACTGGTACTTATGAGATAAAATTTAATCTTATAGGAAATTCTATAACGAATAGGAAAATATAGGCCCTTTTGAGCTGAGGAATTATTAATGGAGACTAAGTCTTACTTGATACTTCCTAGACTTTTTCCCCTCAACATACCTAGTTGTAATAACTAGTCACTCAAGAAAAAAAATTGCACCACCATCTAATTATATTTTTTACAAAAATAATTTCAACTTTTATTTTAGATTCAGAGGGTAAAAGTGCAGGTTTGTTACATGGGTACATAGTGTGATGCTGAGATTTTACCCATCACTCAGGTAGCTAGCACAGTACCCTACAGGTAGTTTTTCAGCCCACGCCTTCCTCCCTCCCTACTTCTAGTCCTCAGTGTCTATTGTTTCCATCTTTATGTCCATGTGTAGTCAGGGTTTAACTCCCATTTATAAGTGAGAACATATGGTATTTAGTTTTTTGAGCCTGCATTAATTATCTTAGGATGATAACTTCCACCTGCATCCGTGTTGCTACTAAGGGCATTATTTCATTCTTTTTATGGCTGCATAGTATTCCATAATGCATATGTACCACGTTTTCTTTATTCAGTCCACTGTCGATGGACTCATAGATCAATTCCATGTCTTGACAATTGTGACTAGTGCAGTGATAAACATATGGGTGCCTGTGTCTTTTTGGTAGAATGGTTCGTTTTCCTTTGGGTATGTACCCAGTAATGGGATTGCTGGGTTGAATGGGACTTTAAGTTCTTCACTAAATCTGCGTACTGCTTTCTACAGTGGATGAATAATTTACATTCCCACCAAGAGTGTATAAGTGTTCTTTCTCTACAGCCTCACTGACACCTGTTTTGTTTTGTTTTTTTTTAATAGCCAATCTGACTGGTGTGAGGTGGTATTTCATTGTGGTTTTCATTTGCATTTCTCTGATGATTAGTGATGTTGAGCCTGTTTTTCATACATTTTTTGGCCACTGGAATGTCCTTGTTTGAGAAATGTCTGTTCATGTTCTTTGCCCATTATTTTAATGAAATTGTTTCTGTTTTTGTTTGTTGATTTGTTTAGCTTCCTTATAAATTCTAAATATTGGACCTTTCTCAGATGCCTAGTTTGTGAATCGTTTCACTCATTGTGTAGGTTGTCTGCTGACACTGTTGATTGTTTCTCTTGCTGTATAGAAGCTCTTTTCATTTAATTAGGTACTACTTATCAATTTTTGTTTTTGTTGCAATTGTTTTTGTTGAGTTAGCCATAAATTCTTAGCCAAGATCAATGTCTGGAAGGGTATTTCCTAGCTTTTCTTCTACAATTTTTATAATTAAAATATTGTATTCATCTGGAGTTAATTTTTGTATAAGGTGACCGGAAGAGGTCTAATTTCATTCTTCTGCATATGATTAGCCAGTTATCTCAGCACCGTTTACTGAATAGGGAGTCCTTTCTCCATTGCTTATTTTTGTCAATTTTGTTGAAAATCAAATGGTTGTTAGGTTTCTGGCTTTATTTCTGGGTCCTCTTTTCTGTCCCAGTGGTCTATTTGTTTACTCTGTTCATGTTTTCGCTTTCTTCTTGGTTCACACTTAGAAGATTTTGTGTTTCCAGGAATGTATCTATTTCCTCTAGACTTCCTAATTTATGTTCATATAGGTGTTCATAATAGTCTCTGAATATATATTGTCTCTGGGATCAGTTGTAATGTTATCTCTGTCATTTCTCATTGTGCTTATTTGGATCTTCTCTTTCTTTCCTTGTTAATCTATGTAATGGTCTAATAATTTTGTCTACTCTTTTGAAAAACCAACTCTAGGTGTAATTGATCTTTCGTGTAGACTTTTGCTTCTCAATTTCATTTAGTTCTTCTCTGATATTAGTTATTTCTGTTCTTCTTCTAACTTTGTGGTTGGTTTGTTCTTTTTTCCCCTAGTTCCTCTAGGTGTGATATTTGATTGTTAATTTGAGATCTTTCTAACTTATTGATGAAGGCATTTATTTCTATAAACTTTACTCTTAATACTGCTTTAGCTGCATCCCAAACGTTCTGGTAAGATGTATCTCTAATTTTTTTAATTTCATAGAATTTTTTGATCTCTGCCTTAATTTTGTTGCTCACCAAGAGTTACTCAGGAGCAAGTTTTTAAATTTCCATGTATTTGTGTAGTTTTGAGAGTTCTTCTTGGTATATATTTCTATTTTTATTGCACTGTGGTCCAAGAGAGTGCTTGGTAGGGTTTCGAGTTTTTTAATTTCTTGAGACTTTCTTTATGACCGGCATGTATTCAATCCTTGGACATATTCTGGGTACAGATGAGAAGAATATATAATCTGTGATTATTGAGTGGCACATTCTGTAGACATCTGTTAGGTATAATTGCTCAATTGTGGAGTTTAAATCCGAAACTTGTTAGTTTTCTTACTGGATGATTTGTCTAATGCTGTCAGTGGTGTGCTGAAGTCTCCTACTGTTATTGTGTGTCTATCTATGTGTTTTTGTGAGTCAAGAAGAACTTGTTTTATGAATCTGGGTGCACTAATGTTGGGTGCATACATAATGAGGATAGTTAAGCCTTTTTGTTGCATTGTATCTTTTCTTATTATATAATGCCCTTTTTTTTTTCCTTCTTGATTGTTGTTGCTTTAAAGGCTGTTTTATGTGATATAAGACTTGTGATTCCCGCACTTTTTTGTTTTTTGTTTGTATGGTAGATCTTTCTCCATCCCTTTACTTTGAGCTTGTGCATGTCATTACATGTGAGGTGGATCCTTTGAAGACAGAAGATAGTTGGATCTTGTCTTCTGATCCAGCTTCCCACTCTATGCTTTTTTATTGAGACATTTGGACCATTTACTTTCAGGGTTAGTACTGATAGTGAGATTTTGATACTGTTATCATATTGGTAGCTTTTGTTTTGTAGACTTGAATGTGTAATTTCTTGCAAAATTTGGCCCTGCTATCTCTTGACCCGACAGTCAACTGGGGTTAGAGTAACTTGGGGAAGATTGGGAGCCTTGGGAGATGGGCACCTGTGGCCATGTTCCACTGCAGCTGCCCTGTGTGCAAAAAACCCCAGGCTCCATGCAGGGTGGAGCTCTGTCTCTCTCTACTCTCTATGTACTCTCTGGTCAGACCCTCACCCACCCCCAGCAGTTAAAATGTCTATGGGGGTTGTGGGATCTCGTGTAGCTAGGATCCCAAAGTTTCATGGCAAGATGAGAATTCTCAAAATATTCAGATAAATAAAACTAAATAAGATGAAAATTAATAAATAAGATTAAATTTACATATAGATTTTTAACCTGTATCCTTTTAAAATATTTATTGCTTTATTGTTTTTATAGAAAAAATGATATATACTGTTTAGAAAAATTCAAATAAGAATAAAAATCTGACATTTTAACAAGGATTGTTACCTGCCTTCTCTGCCCATATTCCATACATACATTTCTCAGTATATATGCAGAAAGGAAGAGGGTAGGTGAAATAGCTACTCAGAAAGAAATTAATTTTGAAAATGGGATACTTTTTCATTTAAAAATAGAAAACTTTGATTAATTTTTACTTTTGTATATCTAAGATAGAAGAACAGATGTAAAACTGAAGGCATAGTTGCCCTTGAAACAAGTGTTTCTTCATGAAAAGAAAAAGTTACCTGTAAATTTAAGAAAATAACTGTCATACAGAATAGGCATCCAGTGTTTTTGATTGTTTCAACTGTGCAAAGTATCTACTACTTCCTTGCTTTGGAAGATCGGAAATTATAACCATGTCAAACTCAAAGTTGTTTAATTTCTATATTTAAATAGATTCACTACTCAACATTATATATTTTTGATGTATCACTATTTTTCTGTTAATTGACCTATTCTAATGAATCTCTTGGTCGGCTGTATTTCATTGTCAATTTTATGTATCCATGTTTTTAAAGAAAGTTTCTATGTACTAATCACCCAATCTCTTGCACAGTTGTCAGTGACTTTCTATTCATTATAGAAGAAACACTTGGATGAGTATACACTTCTTGATTTGTACTTTGACATTAGAACTCTACAGTCATTTCTAAACTTCTTCTAATGTTAATTATGTTTAAGTCTTAAGTGCCTTTTATATAGAAAAAGATGAGAAATCCCTTCCCGAATATGCCTTAACATTTTCCTCTAGTACACAAGCTTGAAGATACTAAGGGCATTAAGAATGGAGAAAAGAAAATTTGACATACATTTAATGTCTGTTCAACTAAAGGACTGTTAGCAAGAAGGCAACTCTTCCTTATTCTGTTTAATCTGGTCCAGATACCCAATTTTCTGAGCTTTCATAGTACTCTATATTTCTTATAATGTTTATGAGATTATTGTGTAACCATCTACATACAGGTCAACTGTGAATTCCTTGAATGAATGCAGAAACATAATAAACACTCAAGATTTTTTTTTATTTGAAGGAATTAGTTTTATCTTCTATTGATTTGTAGTGGCTGCCAAGAATACTGTGTTAAGTCTGATTAGGAACCCTGCTAGATCAGCAAGAAAGGTTACAGTGGTAAATTAGTAATGTTTGCTATGAGTCAGAGAATTAAAAGTGGTGCCAAAGGTGACAAATGTTGTTTATCTTAGATTAGGTGCTATTTATTTGCCACAGATGGCAGAATCAGGACTATTAGATAAATACTCCGGGAGGTAGGTTTTGGCCTAATGTAAGGATGAGTGTTTTAATTATTAGATAGGTTTAAAAATTGAGCTTGGTGCTAGAGTCCTTGGGGTAGGTAAATTTCCTTTTCCTGGAATTGTTATCATAGAGGTTAGCCAAATATTTGTGAAATGTTTAACATTATAGACACTTTCAATTCTATTACTTTAAGTTTGTAAACATGATCTTTAAACATAATCAACATATGCTTAAATAATTTACTTTAAACATGATCAAGATATGCTTAAATAATTCATTTTATAGCACAGAAACAGTATTACATGTATGAAAATAATTCCTACATTCTCAAATTAATTTAATATTTATTTATTTGTTTATTTTTGAGATGAGGTTTCGCTATTTTTGTCCAGGCTGGTCTTGAATTCATGGGCTCAAGCATTCCTCCTCCTTCGGTCTCCCAAAGTGCTGGGATTATAGGCATGAGCCACCACAACCAGCCTCTAAATTCTCAATTTTAATGAACTCATGGAAGTGTATGTGGTTTATATCTATAGGATATTTAAATTAGAATAGTCTTTCTGCTATATACTTGAAAATGCTATGAAACTACAGTTAATGAATCTCCTTAACTTAGTAAATAATAACACCATCTGCTAGGTTGCTTAACCTAAAAACCCAATAGTTACATTAATTTCTCTTTCTTTCACTTTCCCTCAGTCACTCAATCAACAAATCCTCTATTATCTCCTTCCATCCTGAATCTGCCCTCCATATCCACTCTCATCATCATCTTTCTCTGGTCTATGGCAATACCTCCTGTTCAATCCCTCTCTTTTTGGCATCCTTACCCTTAAACCATTCATCCTCTTTGCAGGAGCAAAGTTATCTTTCTTAAAACACAGATAAGATCACATCACTTCCCTGTGTAAAACACTCCAGTAGGTTCCTTATCCCACTGGCATAAAATCAAGCTTCTTACCTTTATCTAAAAACCTTTTTAAAAATCTGTTATTGGCCCTTTTCTTTGGTATTACCTCTTCCCTTTGTCCACATGCCCAGCTACACTGGGCTTTCTTATCTGTTAGGAGACTATTGCATTTGTATAAGTGAGAAACAAGGTGGTGGCAGTCCTGGAGATGGGGAAAAGTAGTCAATTATGGATCCATTTTGAAGGTAGAGGCAACAGCAATTCCTAGCAAATATATTGTGATATAAAGGGTTTAAACAGTACTCCAAGGTTTTTCCCATGAGCAATTGGAAAATGTTGCCATAAATTATAATGAGAGACACTAAATTTGGGGTTGATTTAGAAGGGAAGATTAGGAATGTATTTTCAGACATACTGAATTTATGATAATCTAAGTATTGGATATATGAGCCTGGAGTTCAGCAGACTGAGCCTAGATAAAATTTTTTGAATTGTTGAAATATACTCAGTATTTAAAGTCATGAAACTTTCTACAGTTACCAATAAAGTGAATATGGATAAAAATGAGAAGTGCCCCAGAACTGAGAGAAACCACTAGAATATTAAGAAGTTTTTGGAGTAAAGAGAAAGAATCTTCAAAGGAGATTGAGATGTGACCACTGAGATAAGATAAGGGTTGGAATCACCTTTCTTTCAAACTCCTGTTAATCTTTTAATTTAACTCCTGTTAATTTACTTAATCTATTAAAATGTATTTAATCTTTTAATATTAACTCCTTTTAATATTTTGTTCTTCTCTCATGAATAACAAATATTCATAATGACATATAGAATGTTGAATCTTTTCCAAGTTTTCAGTTTACTTTACCATAAGAGGAATCCATCAGAGGAATCATTATCTTTAGCAGCCGTAATCTTATGAAAAGTATTTCTTAAATAAGAAGACTTGAAAATCAGAATTACTCCTTGATCTATGGGCTGCAGAATGGATGTTGTATTAGCAGGCAGGCAAATAACACTAATCTTATACACCTCAATCAGAGCTCTTGAGTAACTAACTGCAATGTCGATAAGCGGTAATAAAACTTTTTATTATAATTTAAGTACTGGGTTACATGTGCAGAACTGCAGTTTTGTTACATAGGTATACATGTGCCATGGTGGTTTGCTGCACCCATCATCCCGTCACCTACATTTCTATTTCTCCTAATGTTATCCCTCTCCTAGACCCCTACCCCCACAGGCCTCAGTATATGAGGTTCCCCTCCCTGTGTCCATGTGTTCTTATTGTTCACCTCCCACTTATGAGTGAGAACATGTGGTGTTTGGTTTTCTGATCTTGTGATAGTTTGCTGAGAATGATGGTTTCCAGCTTCATCCATATCCCCGCAAAGGACATGAACTCATCCTATTTTATGGCTGCCTAGTATTCCATGGTGTATATATGCCACATTTGCTTAATCTAGTCTATCATTGATGGACATTTGGGTTGGTTCCAAGTCCTTGCTATTGTGAATAAAGCTGCAATAAACATATGTGTATATGTGTCTTTATCATAGAATGATTTATAATCCTTTGGGCATATGCCCAGTAATGTGATTGCTGGGTCAAATGTTATTTCTGGTTCTAGATCCTTGAGGAATCGCCACACTGTCTTCCACAATGGTTGAACTAATTTACACTCCCACCAACAGTGTAAAAGCATTCCTATTTTTCCACAACCTCTGCATCATCTGTTGTTTCCTGACTTTTTAATGATTGCCATTCTAACTGGTGTGAGATGTTATCTCATTGTGGTTTTGATTTGCATTTCTCTAATGACCAATGATGATGAGCATTTTTTCATATGTCTGTTGGCTGCATAAATGTCTTCTTTTGAGAAGTGTCTGTTCATAACCTTTGCCCATTTTTTGATGAGGCTGTTTGCCTTTTTCTTGTAAATTTAAGTTCTTTGCAGACTCTGGATATTAGTTCTTTGTCAGATGGATAGATTGCAAAAATGTTCTCCCATTCTGTAGGTTGCCTGTTTACTCTGATGATAGTGTCTTTTGCTGTGCAGAAGCTCTTTAGTTTAATTAGATCCCATTTGTCAATTTTGGCTTTGTTGCCATTGCTTTTGGTGTTTTAGACATGAAGTCTTTGCCAATGCCTATGTCCTGAATGGTATTGCCCAGGTTTTCTTCTAGGATTTTTATGGTCCTTGGTCTTACCTTTAAGTCTTTGATCCTTCTTGAGTTGATTTTTGTATAAGGTGTAAGGAAAGGGTCCAGTTTCAGTTTTCTGCATATGGCTAGCCAGTTTTCCCAACACCATTTATTAAATAGGGAATCTTTTCCTCATTGCTTATGTGTGTCAGGTTTGTCAAAGATCAGATGGTTGTAGATATATGGTGTTATTTCTGAGGCCTCCATTCTGTTCCATTGGTCTATATATCTGTTTTGGTACCAGTACCATGCTGTTTTGGTTACTATACCCTTGTAGTAAACTTTGAAGTCAGGTAACATGATGCCTTCAGCTTTGTTCTTCTTGCCCAGGATTGTCTTGGCTATGCGGGCTCTATTTTGGCTCCATATGAAGTTTAAAGTAGTTTTTTCCAATTCTGTGAAGAAAGTCAATTGTAGCTTGATGGGGATAGCATTGAATCTATAAATTACTTTGGGCAGTAAGGTCATTTTCACAATATTGATTCTTCCTGTCCATGAGCATGGAATGTTTTTCCAAATGTTTGTGTCCTCTTTTATTTCCTTGGGCAGTGTTCTATAGTTCTCCTTGAAGAGGTCCTCACATTCCTTGTAATTTGTATTCCTAGGTATTTTCTTGTCTTAGTAGCAATTGTGAAGAGAAGTTCACTCATGATTTGGCTGTTTGTTATTAGTGTATAGTTATTAGTATATAGGAATGCTTGTGATTTTTGCACATTGATTTTGTATCCTGAGACTTTGCTGAAGTTGCTTATCAGCTTAAGGAGATTTTGGGCTGAGATGATGGAGTTTTCTAAATATAAAATCATGTCATCAAGCGATAATATTTTGAAAGGAATCTTTTTTTCTATGTAGTAGGGCTCAATAGTGGGCTTAGAATAGTAAGCCATGCTGTAAACAGATGTGCTGTCATCTAGGATTTCTTGTTTCATTTATAGATCACAGGCAAAGTAGACTTAGAATAATTCTTAAGGGCCCTAGAAGGTCCCTAGGACTTTTGGAATAGTATATAACCGTTGACTTTAACTTAAAGTCATAAGCTTCATTAGACCCTAACAAGAGAGTCAACCTGTCCTTTAATGATTGGAAGCCAGTCATTCACTTCACCTCTCTAGCTATGAAAGTCTCCGAGGCATCTTCCACCATTTTATTCACATTGAAAATCTGGGTCAGGCATGATGACTCATGCTTGTAATCCCAGCAGTTTGGGAGGCCACAGTGAGCAGATCACCTGAGGTCAGGAGTTTGAGACCAGTCTGGCCAACATGGCAAAACCTTGTCTCTACTAAAAATACAAAATTAGCCAGGCATGGTGGCATGTGCCCGTAATCCCAACTACTTGGGAGGCTGAAGCAGGAGAATATCTTGAACCTGGGAGGTGGAAGTTGCAGTGAGCTGAGATTGCACTCCAGCTTGGGTGACAGAGCAAGACTCTGTCTCAAAAAAAAAAAAAAAAAGAAAAGAATAATAATAAAATGTGTTGTTTCTGTAGCCACCTTCCTCAATTATCTTAGCTGGGTATCTGAATGACTTGCTGCAGCTTCTACATTAGCATTTGCTGCCTCACTTTAGCTTTTTCTATTATATAAATAGTTTCTTTCCTTAAACCTCATGCACCAAACTCTGCTAGCTTCAAACTTTTCTTCTGCAGCTTTCTCACCTCTCTCAGCCTTCATAGAATTGAAGAGATTTAGGGCCTTTCTGTGGATTAGACTTTGGCTGAATGGAATGTTGTGACTGGTTTCATCTTCTATCTAGATCATTAAAACTGCCCTTATATCAAAAATAAGGCTCTTTTTCTTTCTTTTCACTCGTGTTCACTGGCTTAGCACTTTTACTTTCATTCAAGAACTTTTCCTTTGCATTCACAACTGGGGCTGTTTGGTGCAAGAGGTCGAGATTTTGGCCTGTCTTACCTTTCAACATGTTTTTCTTATTAACCTTAATCATTTCTAGCTTTTGATTTGAAGTGAGAGACACATGACTTCCTTTCACGTGTACACTTAGAGGACATTGTAGGGTTATTAATGAGCCTAATTTCAATATTGTTGTACCTCAAGAATGGGGAGGCTCATGGTGAGGGAGAGAGGCGGTGAACACACATAACATCTACCAATTAAGTTTATCATCGTTGATGGGTGTGGTTGGTAGTGCCTCGAAATAATTACAATAGTAACATCAAAGGTCACTGAGCACAGATCATTATAACAGTTGTAATATTAATAAGAATGTTTGAAATAATGTGAGAATGACGAAAATGTGACACAGAGACACAAAGTGATGATGTACTATTGGGAAAATGGCACTGGTAGTTTTGCTTGATGCAAGGTTGCCACGAACCTTCAATGTGTAAAAAAATGCAACATCTATGAAGTGCAATAAAGTAAAGCACAGTAAGACAAGGTATGCCTGTATTTTGCTGAATGCATGGGACTGTTACTGGCCATATGTAGTTAAGCTAGATTTTCTTTTTTGCTTTAGGATAACTTTACATTTATTTTAGAATATTTATTAAAAGGCTATTTATCCTCGGGGCCACTCATTTAGGCCATCCTTTTGGGAATGAAATAGAGTCCTACAACTAGAAATAATATTTCAAATATGCTAGACCTGCCTCTTCATTATACAGAGAGGGAATACAAGCCCCAAAAAGCTGAGCGCCTCTGGTTCTAATTCTTTTATGGGAAAGGATTACTCCTGTTATTGATAGTGTTTAATACCAGTGCCATGCTACTAAAGTTGTCTCATCTTGGTGCAAAGTTCTTTAGAGCTGCTCTCAATCTGTTCTCTGCTGGTACATTCTCAAGACTAATTTCTAGTAGGATTGCTTGGCTAATTAAATGATAGTGGAAAAACATTTTCCATCATTATGGTTGAAACAGGAACAGTAAATCACCACAAGTACAAATTGGGAACTCTGTCTTAATATCATTAGGCAAAAGGCTCACAGAAAACTCTTATCAGTCAGACCCCAGTATTTAATGAGTGTACACTTCAGTTTGTTCAGAGTAGTGTCCAGAAGAATTTGTTGGAAGCAAGTATCTCTGATAATTTAGTCATGTATAACTTAATATGTGCAAGGGAGAAAACAGGACATGTATTTCTTCTAAGTCTGTGTAGGAAAATATGTACACTTTATGAAATAGAAGCCATTGAGTTGTATTTAATATTTAAAAAGTGATCCATAAATTTTACTCTTTTGCAATCAGTAAATGAGACTCAACAACCAGGAATGTGAATGTGATCAGCTTTATTTTAGTTGGGTACAGATAAATGGAGACTATTTTACAAGTGACAGAGTTTTGCATAGTTTTGAAGGAGTTGGGACATGTAACATAGTGACTTCAGACTGGCTCTCATTGTGCTAATCCTCACTAGCCTTGATTAAGTCATACCACTTTCAGCAAATTCTTTCACTTCTCTTGTCCTCAACTTACGCATTTTTAAAGTCAGATAGCTGGATTCAGGAATTTTGAATCTCCTAGCTCTGAAGCTCTATCATTTTTATAAAAATGGCTCTTTTCTTATAGAGATCAAAGAGATGTGTCTCTCCTCTAAGCTACCTCTAGGTATACCAGCTCACATTTCATGTCACTACTAGTGAAACATTACCACCGTACTTCCTTTTTCTCTCAATTTAAACTCATTCTGAAATGATACGCATAAAGCAAAGGAACCCAAGCAGACAACCAAGAATACCATCTCAATAGTGGGTTGCAAGAATTTTATCTAGATTTGGCAAGTCCTACAGAATCATAATGAAAAGAATGTGTATGGTACAGAGAAACTTTTAGAGTGCAGAAAGGGAACCATCGCTATTGTACTGGTTAGCTAAGAGGAGAGCTGCATATAAATGCATCTGTCCTCTTCCACAGTTTGATTCCCTGTGATAGTGTCCTTAGCCTAGGGTAGTTGTGAGGGAGAGTATACAATGGAGGCATAAAGTCCTTCTTCACTCTGGAGCAGCTTGTTTTCTCAAGCCTTAGTAGTGAAATTAATAATTGCCATCCCTGAAATTCGAGTACTTGAATGGTCTTAAATTTGAGAAAAGGATGCAGCTCTCGACAGTGATAGAAAAGCTGAGTGTTTGGGGAGAGGGAAAAAAATACCAATTGCTTTAAAACTTCAATCTGCTGATGGAAAAGATACCCAGAGGGTAGCAGTATGAATTGTATATTGTCCAGTGGCTCCTACCTGTTTCAAAAAGCTTCTGGGGCTTTTATTTTTTATCATTTGATTGGGAAAAAGTTAGATGATTCTCTCTGTTTAATTCAGGCCTAAAACAGGTGTGCTTTGATCTTGGCATGCTCTTTGTAATTTCTTAGTTCCTCAAAAGGCAAGAGAAAGCTTTTCCCTAGCATTTTCTGTCTACTGTAAATTACTTAGATTAGGAATTATATAAATTTCATAGTGTCTTCTCCAAGATGACTGAAAATTTCCAAGACCTCTGTCACTCCTTGGTTAAATGAGAAGCCAAGGATTTAAGCTATAACTTGATCATAAAAAAATCAAGGAAAAATACTAAAGTAAACATTTTTGTTTGGTTGAGTTTTAATTCATTAATACCTGTATGAATGAGATCAAAATAGAAAAGTTGCATTTCATCTTAGTGAATCTATCTAATCTTTAAAGATGAGACACAAGCCAACATATCAAAGTTAAGAAAAGCGTGTGTGTGTGTACATATATATATATATATATATGTTGTGGTGTGAGTGAAGAAAAGATAAGTATTTATATAGTATGTGTTCAAAATCTGACTGACACCATAAAAACCCTGCAACCTGCACCCTGCACCCTGCACATGTGTTTACTTACTTGATCCTCACACTAATCCTTTGTGGTCGGCAGAATTTTGTTCCCTAGGACATTTGTTTCCTGGGGATCATGCTCATGAATATGCTATGTATGTGGCAAAAAGGGACTTTCTAGATATAATTAAAATTACTAATGAATTGACTATATAATACAAAGATTATCTCGGATTATCCTGGTGGACCCAGTGTAATCATATAAGCACTTAAGAGCAGATCTTTCTCTCTGCTGAAGGCAGAAGAAGAAATCAGAGACACATGAAGCATAGGGACTCCAAGCACCATGGCTGGCTTGAAGATAGAAGGGACCAAGTGGAAAGCATGGACAGGAACTGAATTCTGTTAGCCTCCTGAATGAACTGGGAAGCAGGTCTCCCCCAGCTTCCAATACAGAATACAGGATGTGCAACACCTTGGTTTCATCCTTATGAGACTTTACACAGAGAACTTTGTTGAACCACACTATGCCTGAACTTCTGACTCACTAAAACTGTGAAATAATAAATGAATTTTGTTGAAGTTGCTAAGTTTATGGTGATTGTTATGGCAACTATAGATAATGCACACACATTTATGCAAATATGACTATCTCTATTTTATGCATAAAAGTGAGGTATAAAGGTGCACCCAATTTATCCCAAGCCACAGTGCTGATATATAATGGGAACTAACATCCAAAATTATTTGATTCCAAAGCTTGTGCTGTTTCCACTAAGTGCCTCTCCTGACAGACCCTAAGAGAAAAGCCTTCTCTGATTTAAGAGTGCAAGAAATAAAAATCGAAAGGAGATAACCTGGCAATCACAGCATAACAATAGAGAAAATATTGGGAAAAGCATGCAGAAGGTTTTAGTTGCCAGTGGAGTCTGTCCTCTCGATATCTGAGGAATAATGGAGACTGGGAGTTCAACTCTTTGAGTCATGGTTGAGAGGTCAGAAAGGATGAGAACAGAGATGAGGTCTTGTCCTGGCTGTGAAACAGGTCACTGATACTCTCATCATTTCTGATTTTAGATACTATTCATTACAACTTGAATACTGTTGATCAATGTAAGTGTGATGTGTTTTCCAAGTCTACAACATTTTAAAGCATGTCTGGATGACTCACCAGGATAAGGCCAGAGAGTCAATGACTATTGGCTCTTTCTTCTACAGTTTCTAAATTATTTCATCATCATATCTACAAATATGCTGCCCCCTTCATTTTTCACCATTGCCCTTTTAAGCAATATGAAAGTAATTACCATTCTACTATATTAATATTCTGACTTTTAATAGGCATTGCTATCCTATTAGGAGCACTTGATAGCTGTTTTTCTTTTCCTGCCACAAGAATAGACAGAAAGTGGAGTTAGGAAAAGATAAAGGGAAAAAAAGCAAGAAACCCTGACATCCATTGGGAACATATTGTGTGGAGAAAAATTTGGTTACATAATACAGTATTATGAGTGAAAGATTCATGTTGATACATATAGTTACTATATATCTGGATTTCTTTCCTAAGATTTCCAGCTATTGCCTCCTCAATGGATTTGGCGTAATGTATATGTCTGTGTAAAAGACTCTTGATAAATCAAACATTTAAACAAAAATAGAAGAGAAAACCAAAAGTGATGAAAAACGGAGTGTAGGTAACTGTGTCAGGAACCCAAGACTAAAATAAGCTATTAAACCAATCACATTCCTTAGCCCTGAGCTTTCCAGAAGGCAAGGCAACAAGAGAAAATTTAATGCAATCCTTGTAACTTTCTGTATAAACTTATTGTTATTTCCAGACAGTAAGCTTCTTTAGGAATGGAGTAAAATTTACTTAAGAATATAGCAGTGTAGTGAGAACCCCGATTTTGGTGTCAGGAATATCTTGGTCCAAAGTTCAATTCCACAAGTTACTGGTTGGATGATTACAAAACTCAGTTTCTTTATCTTTAAAAATGGTTCTTACTATTTCTACATAGGATTGAAGTAAGAGTTAAAAAAAATGATGCGCGTAAAATGTTTAGGAAACATTTTACGTGAGTAAGTGCTCCATAATGTTCATTACTAATTAGTTATTAATTAATTATTGAGGGAAAACAGAGGTCTAATTCCCCTATGGATTGTTTGTAGCCTGATATAATTGGTTCTTTGGTTGTTGTTTAGTAAACTTTTACTGAATGAATGAATGAATGAATGAATGAATGAATGAATGAATGAATGATTTACTCTGTGGATCTGTTTTTTGCAGTGTACCAACAGTTAGTGTACTGCTTGTTTTCTAACTATTAGTTAAACTGTTACTTTTTTAACACTGTGAGTGTACTGTTAGTGTTTCTTTTCAAGAAATACTCCTGAAAAAGGAACTTATGGCCTAGATAAGTGAAAAATAAGATTAAACAAAAGTAAAAGATTTCCTTGCCATGGAGTCCTTTATATACTAATATAAATTATAATTATCAAAGCTTGGGATTTTCATATAAAGGTATTTTTCTTTTTATTTGTTTTGTCTTATTTGGGATTTTACTATAATCTTCTTTCCTTTGAATATTTAATAGGCTTATTAATTTGAGGTACTCATTTTAGGAGATGATGGTCTGTCATATCTTCTAGCATGAATATTAATAACTTTGGACATTTATCAGTGACTTAATATTTTCCAGATACTGTTCTAACTACCTGTAATAACTCATTTAATATTCAGAATAATCTAATTAAATAGGAATGTTTTATTTCCAAATTACAGGTAGAGAAACTTCATCTCTTGTGCAATGTCACAGAGTTAAGTAGCTAGGCTGGGATTTGGACCAAATCTCTTAGTGGTGTACATAGAGTACTTAAAACATTGATGAAGATCATTTTTTAAACACTCCCATTCTGTGACAAAATTATTTTCAGTAAGTCTCAAGAAATAATCAGTAATTATACTTTCTCAATTCATTATTTAATGTTAAAACAAATATCTTGAGAGAATATTAAATGTGAAGTTTATTTAAATTGAGTAAAATAGCTAATGTATGAAATAAAATTTGCACTTACCAAACAAAAATATGACATCTTGCAGTTCTCACTTGGTTTTACTGTTTAAAAAATTTTAAAACACATACACACAAAATACCAACTACTTATATAGAATGATAGAGTTCAAGTGATTCAAGATTGCTTACTTTACTTTCACAATACTTGTGCCATTATTTATTTGGAATCTACTGTTTAAACTAAAGAATATGTATTACCACAAGCGATAAAGCCCAAAATAATGTCCTAAGCAAATTTGAACAATTCTGAATACTTAGATAATTATTTTAAAAAGGAATACATATAGTTGCATCCACATGGGTCAGAGGCCAACTATATAACTTAGAATTCTCTGTATTAATTTCCATGTAGAATACATTATTAAAGGATATATAGCATAAATGCATTAATTTGAAACATACACATAATTAATAAAACTTGGTGAAAACTGTAGCAATTGTTTAGAACTTAGTTGAATGAAAAGTGTTTTCAGGGAGGAGTATCTTATTATGAAAATTGTCTAGAATAATCCATACATGAAGATACAGTAATAAAAAGACTGACTTTTATATGGTTTTCTTACTGTTTTAGATTGTCTACAGACAATGCATCTGCTTTTTTGCCTGCACCAGGTCAGATGGCTTCTATGAAACCACCCTTGGGATGCCACTCTTTTGGGACCATGGAAGGAACCACCCTGAAATATTTACTGACTCTCATGAAATAAGAAACCATATTTTTATCAAGTTCAGTTATATTTTAATACAGACCTTTAATAAATATTTGCTACACTGATGCCAATTTGTTAATTAATGTCTTCTGAAACGTTGTTCTGCTTTTCTGTTGGAAGCTTTATGTGGCAGCATTGTTCCTATTTTCTTCCCATCACTCTTTTTATACTACCATACCTTTTGCTGAGAGCATTCTCCATAGACTGGCATTTGGACCTCTCTAATTATTGCCCCTCAAATGGGCATGCAAAGTGGAACAGCTGCCACTTATTAGAACCAGTTTGTCCCACCACAATGTACAAGACATAAAAAGCTGGTAAGACATCATAAAGAAGCTGTTGCATTTACATTTTAAGATTATAATTTGTATTTTAGTAGATTCTTAGCTTTGATTAAACCTTATTTCAACTTCTTCTAGTTTAGACACGTAAGCCTGAAGTCAGTTTGTGTCCTCATTTGTACAGTTTATAGATGACTAAAAACTTTCTCCTCCTAAAGCTTTAGAAATTCTCGAAGACTTTTGATCACTCTGTTTCCACTTTTATGCCTGCTATGAGTACATTACATTATCTCTTTTTTGATTCTCACATAAAAAAAAAAAAAAGGAGAGAGGGAGGAGGGACAGAGGGAGGAAAGAAGGAAGAAAGGAGGGAGGAGACAGAAAGAGAGAAATTAAAATTAAAAAGTATTTTCTCATAGAGATGATTTACCCAAATGTTAGGAACAAGCACAGGAAAGGCTTATATTCACACTCCGCTGTGTGTAACATTAAGAATCAATCTTTTATTCTTTTATTTGCCGATTATCTCTCTTTTTTTTTTTTTTAGTTATGCTTTAAGTTCTAGGGTACATGTGCACAATGTGCATGTTTGTTGCGTATGTATACATGTGCCATGTTAGTGTGCTGCACCCATTAACTCGTCGTTTACATTAGGTATATCTCCTAATGCTATCCCTTCCCCCTTTCCCCTCCCCACAATAGGCCCCAGTGTGTAATGTTCCCCTTCCTGTGTCCAAGTGATCTCATTGTTCAATTCCCACCTATGAGTGAGAACATGCGGTGTTTGGTTTTCTGTTCTTGCAATAGTTTGCTGAGAATGATGGCTTCCAGCTGCATCCATGTCCTTACAAAGAACACGAATTCATCCTTTTCTAGGGCTGCATAGTATTCCATGATGTATATGTGCCACATTTTCTTAATCCAGTTTGTCACTGATGGACATTTGGGTTGATTCCAAGTCTTTGCTATTGTGAATAGTGCTGCAATAAACATATGTGTGCATGTGTCTTTATAACAGTATGATTTATAATCCTTTGGGTATATACGCAGTAATGGGATGACTGGGTCTTATGATATTTCTAATTCTAGATCCTTGAGGAATCACCATACTGTTTTCCACAACGGTTGAACTAGTTTACAGTCCCACCAACAGGGCAAAAGTGTTCCTATTTCTCCACAACCTCTCCGGCACCTGTTGTTTCCTTTTTAATGATCACCATTCTAACTGGTGTGAGATGATATCTCGTTGTGGTTTTGATTTGCATTTCTCTGATGGCAAGTGATGATGAGCATGTTTTCATGTGTCTGTTGAATGCCAATTATCTCTAGTCACATGGGCACTTACATCTTCCATATGATCCCTGTCTCATTTCTACACTCCATTTTTAGGATACCTTCTCCAACTTTCCATACACTTTAAGGAGCAGTATAATCTTTATCCTGTCTCATATGTAGAAGTTTTATTTTCTTTTATTCTAAGCTACCATCAAGACATATATTCTTAGAAAGTCACTTCACTTTCTAAAAGCCATTCTGGGTAGTAAAGATGACTTTACGACTTCATATATATGTGGAACATTTTAATCAGCATGAATGATCAAGAAACCTTAATAGACTGATACCCTTTATCCTGTCTCATGTGTAGAAATTTTATTGTCTTTCATTCCAACTTCTCATCAAGACATATATTCTTAGAAGCTCGCTTCACCTTCTAAAGCCATTCTGGGTAGTAAAAAAGACTTTACGACTTTGTGTATATGTAGAACATTTTAATCAGCATGAATGATAAAGAAGCATTAATAGATTGCAGTGGACCACATTCTAATCTCTAAATTAATTAAACTTCATTCAGAAGGCAAAATAGTGGAATTTTTTTTTTTTTAAATAGCGAGTTGCCTGATCAGTCTAATCTGGGGTTTGAGGATGTTTTAGAAAGAAGATAAAATATATTAGGGATATACTTTCCAGTCTAGACTTTAAACTCTCACTATGAATGATACAAGTAATTTTCAATCAAATTTTTGTCATGGGCCAGGAAATGACTATATAAATATTAATATAATTAAGTTTAGATACTCAAAGCCAATACAATTTGATAATTCAATATAGTAGAAATCACGTGCAAATCCGAAGAATGACTCATAAGAACTGAGATACAACCGCAGTATAATGTGATGTTTAACTTTATGTCAACATGGAAGAACTTCAAACTTTATTGGTTCATGGAAAAACTGAAAGTTTTAGGTAGTGGTTATGGAGACTAAAAGGTGAAAATATTAGGTTGTCGCATTAAAAGTAATGGCAAAAACTGCAATTATTTTTTCTCCATTATAATATTGAATTAAGTTGATTATCTTTAAATAGAAATGATTCAGTAGTTTCACTGAAAAACACATGACATCATGCAGTAGACTCATTCAACATTCTTTGTCTTTGCGAAAGCTAGAAAGTTAAGTCTCCCTAAATTATTCCAAGGAGGGAAGCAAGGAAGCAAGGATATGAAATTATTTATCAAGCCCATAAGATATCTCTGTCTAAACCAATATTATAAAATCTGTTTTACTTTCTCTAAATTTTGGCCAAATGTTGCATTTTATTAAAACAATCTGTGCAGTTTAATCTTTTTTAAATTTAGAAAAGTAAACTTAATAGGACTTTGATATTCGATTCCTGCTATTGAATATTTACATGATTTCAAACAGTAGTTAGATTTATTAAAAGAAATAGAAGTTTTAGATAATAACAATCTATGTTTTTGTCCTCAGACTTGAGTGTGGATTTTAACAGACCTAACTATGACAATCCAACTTAACATCTGCTCATATTGACAAGATAAGTATAATGTACATTATCATTATAGTGTTTTGGGTTTCTCAGTCATTTTTATTATTTCACAAACATTCAGATTATTTGGCTTAACTGACATGTTGGGTTTGCCCTGTCACCTGTGCTTTTTGTTTTTAACAATGTTATTTTGTGAAATACATATTTCTCTAAGGAATTCTCCAATTGTCAGTGGGAAAAATTAGGAAATGACCACTTACAAAGTATTCTGGCAATTTAATTTAGGGAAATTTTTCTGTTGAATTTAGGAAAGTTGACTCCTTTCCCCTATCTTCATCTTTTTTCCCAGTGGTTCAATGATTGGATTAAGAGACATTTTCAACCTTTTATAAGACTTCTAATTTGTATTCCAAACCTCTGCAGTCTTTCAGTCATAAAAAATTCATTAAGGTTTTATGATGCTAACACTGAAAATGTCGTAGTTGTTTTCTCTTAAAACATTTTTATGTACAGCTTTGTTAATGTACATATGACAGATGTACACACATGCATTTTTGGCTGTAAATTTGATACTGGGGGAGCAACTTTTTAAACTCAGATAGTCAAATGCCTTTCAATATACTTGCTCTTTACCTGTATTATGGTCACATAGCGTAAATGATGAACTATATATGTCACATGGAGTGAATATCATCTTTTGAATTTTTATCAATGTTTGTTTTTTTTAATTTGGAAACTTTATTATGGAATAAGATGCTAAAAAGTTAGCTGTTATATAAGTGAATTCTTTAAGTAGATTTGTAATTTACCTTCCATTTTCCAATCTTGTTAGTTATCTAACCCTTCAAATCAAATGAGACATTTTTTGGTTGCTAATATGTGATGTGACTCATAAATGAAGAGGGATACTCTTCCCCGTAAAAACTATTTATGCTCTATTTTTGGAACTATCAACAACCTTGGCCCCATTAAATGCTCATTCGAATGAGAAAAAGAATTTGTGTTTTCATATTTGAGGAATGTTCAATTCTCTGTGTTGCTGGCATTGCAGTAATAAGTGAATTTCAGTAGTTCCAGTGATATGTGTGTTTGAGACCAGAGACCCTCCCTGTCTCACCATCATTATCTCCCTAGAGTCTGACATTGTGCCTGATTCATGACTAACATTAAAATAGATCTGTTGAATCAATCTTTTAATCAAAATTCACAATTCAATAACTTCTGTTACCATTAATACAATCTATATGCACATACTTCACGGATGTGTGAGAGTTTATTGTTACCACAAATTCTTTAAGAATGCTTAGTGTTAAAATATTTTTCTGAGTAGATTGTAATTTTTTCAAAAACTTAAGTACAAGGGAAAGCACTTCATTCTACACATATTTTAAATATCTGATGGGTTACAGTTCATCAGATTCATAAAGTGCCTCATAATGAATTTTATTGTATATTACTGATAATTAAGTATGAGTGATGGGACAAATCTGTGCCCATTCCATAATATATACAGTAGAAGTACTTTTTCTAAAAAAATTTTGCTTATTTGTTCATCATTTATGTTTCTGAAAAAGGTTCTGTGGAAAAAAATGTTCCTGTTGCTGATTTTTGTGTGGTTTCTTTTGAAGTTTCTCTAGATTCACTGTGTATGTTTTGATTGAATTGAAACTTATTAAATTGACAATATTTGTTGGATATTGACAAAACAGCAGTTACTTATGGTTCAGCACATATATATGTGTGTGTGTGTATATATATGTATATATACACATATATAATACATATATATATAAATAATACCATGGGTATTTATTGATGGACCTTTACTATGTGCTGACATTCAATGTATGTCTTCTCATTTCATCATGACCTCAACTCCCTGAGGCATAGGTACTTTATCATTTTCATTTGATAGAGGAATTAACAGGGTCACATGCCGAGACCAGCTCGGTCAGGAAGACTGTAACCCAATGGCACTAGAGGAATTAAAGACACACACAGAAATATAGCATGTGGCATGGGAAATCAGGGGACTCACAACCTTCAGAGCTGACAGCCCGAACAGTGATTTGCCCACATATTTATTGACAGCAAGCCAGTGATAAGCATTGTTTCTATAGATTGTAGATTAACTAAAGGTATTCCTTACGGGAAACAAAGGGATGGGCTGAAACAAAGGGATGGGCTCTGGTTAGTTATGTGCAGCAGGAACATGTCCTTAAGGCACAGATGGCTCATGCTATTGTTTGTGGTTTAAGAACGCCTTTAAGCAGTTTTCCACCCTGGGTGGGCCAGGTGTTCCTTACTCTCATTCCCGTAAACCCACAACCTTCAGTGTGGGCATCATGACTATCATGAACATGTCACAGTGCTGCAGAGATTTTGTTTATCGCCAGTTTTGGGGGCCTATATCCAGCAGTCACACACTCAGTCAACTGTGGCATTGAGATTTGAACACTAGAAGTCTGAGTCCAGAGCCCGTAGGCTCTTAATCATTATGCTATTCTGTCTCTCATAATGAAGTAATTATTAGCAAATTAATTATCTGGCGTACTCAATATATCTCTATTGTTACTGATTACTATTCATTAGGGTGAATATTCCTTCTAGAGGATTTGTATTCTATGTAAATATTGATTGAGGATGAACCCTAACTGAAAGGATTTTAAAGTGCATTATCTCTTCTGACAGGCAATAACATTATAATAAATTAGGATTTTAACGAATAATGTAAGTGCAAGCATGACATTGATTTATTTGTTAATGGTTATACTTTCTTCATGGATTTTTAGCCTCAAATTGGCTCCTAAATTTATGACTCTTTGTGATATGTGGAGACGGTATACAGTGTATACCTTCATTTTCCTTTCTAAAAATTTATTTAATAATTCATGTAGTCAACATATAGGATACCTCTTTTCATACTGAAAGTATGAAAGGAATGTAGGAATGAAATGAGAAAAAATGTTGGGTAGGGGCTTTGGGAAAAATAAATGCTATTCTGAGAATAAATAGATTTCAAAGGACCTGTTCTCCCTATTTAAATGTAGTACAAGAGTAAAGAGAAAATTGTAATCATCTTGACATGAAAATCAAATGAACAAATAAGCATCAATAATATATGTCTAAATACATTTCTTAAAGTTATTGGGGATAGCATAGTTGCCAACAACGCAATTGTGCTTTCAGCAGTTTCTCCTTATATGAAATACATCACCTATATTTTTTGCAACAGAATTATCCAAAGCCTTTATCAAACCCAACTGTTTGGTCTTAATAAATGTAAATGAAAATTTCTAAGAAAAGGCCTAAGGTTGCCTTCTGGGACTTTATAATGTAATGCAGACACTCTGTTGAGCCTAGAAAACTGCCTTAATGTGAAACAAATAAGAAAATACAATTCCAACTCTAACTGGCCTATTAAATGATTTAAATTTTCCAGTGGTTAAGTTACCAAAAAGAAAAGTACTAAATTCTGACCCAAATATTAAGGTAAGTTAATATTTTTTTAAAATGCTATAAAGGATAGCTAATATTCAAAATTTCAATTTTGAACTTTAAGATTATGGGAAGGAGTGGTTCTTCTTTATTATTTAGGACTAATAACAATTATTTGTTGAGTTCTTAATGTGTGCTTGATACAATTTAAAGCACCTTTTCATTGTTAGTTAATCTAATCTCTATAATTATTCCTTGAGATAGAAGCTGATAGTATGTGAATCTTACAGATGAGAAAATTTAGGCAAAAGAAGATAACTTACTTTGAATTATTAAGTTATTGAGGCATAGTTAAATGTGACACATATCCCAGTCACTGGGGAACAGTGGGAGATTGGAGATAGTTCCTGGCAAAGAAAATAAATTTTAATTGATGTCATACCTGCAGGAACAACAAAGAGAGCTTTCTTTGGAATTCCTTAGGATCCTTCTAAGGAAAGAGTACAGCTACCTTTGGATATTTGAATTGGTTGGATGTTGGAAGCATGTTGATGAATAAATGTTTCTACCTCCTATCTTAGTGGCAAATTCAACTTCATGTGTTACTTGAAGGCTGCTGACTAGCGATGCATTTTAAGCCATCACTAATCCTAACAACAGCTTTCCATATTTTAAAACCATTTTTGTATTTTCCAAAATTGGTATTGTTCTGCGACCTGTAGCTCTCCTCTTCTTTCCTTTTCTTTCCTTTATTTTCATTTATTTCCCTTTTACTTTTACTATTCTCTTATTTCTAATATCAAATAAAACAATAAATTGTATAATAATCCATCTGTAGACAATAAAAATGCAGTGTTTAAATCTAGGTTTAAAAGGCTTAACGCAACAGAAACGATTAAGAAGTTGTCATTTTTAGGCCTAACACATCAGTCTTTTCTCCCAGAGGCAACCTCATTAAGTATTGATTCAATGTCATGACAACACTGGTGTTCCATAATTCTCTTTGAAAGAATCCAGAGATATGATCATGGTTTGTGTAACCAGTATTCTTTGAAAAATAAAACAGATTAGTTCCTTCATCTACCTAGATTTTCAACACAGAAATCCATGTGGAACTAGAAGAGAGAAAGTTTTTAGGCATAAACTTGCTGTTATGCCTAAAATGTGACAAAATGAAGATTATAAAAATATAAAAAGAAAAAGAGAAAATACCATATGCTTTCCATTGCCACAGTGGGAGAGGAAAGAAAATGTGAGAGTGAAATTTAGACTTGTCATGGGCAGAGTGAAAACATTTACACAAAATTCTCATATAGGAAGCAGCCCCCTGCCCTAAGCTGATCTTTTATTATGATAATTTAACATATGTTTCATTTCATAATACTAGCAATTCTACCTTGCTTAAGTGTTCATACCAATTACAATAACATCAGAAAGTCTCACTTTGAAATTTGAAAGATACCCTTGAGAGTACAGAATATTAATTTTTGAATACGCTGTTACATTATTCAATGGGGAGTAAGTTTCTGGGCCATGTTTCATTATTCTACCTGTGTGCAGCTATCTTTAGTAACAAGGCATCCCACTTAATTAAATATTTTTTAAAACCCAACGAGGGAGAAACATAACCATTTTGGAAATTAATTTTCTAGAGCTATAACAGTTATTTTATTCACCTTAAGACATTAACAAAAAGATAATTCACATAAAATTTAATGCAGACTTTTAGAGGTTTTCTCATTAAGGGCAAAATAGCAAATTCTCTACTTGTCATTGGTTTAGTTTTAAATAAATATAATGCTTTTTTTTCCTCACTCCAAAGCACAAGTGACTTATACAAAGAGTATATTCTATCTTAAGTAATTGATGTGTCTTTATATATTTTTAATGTCTTTTATTGCGTTTTCAGAGATTTTGCTCATGTCATTATTTTCTCATTTTTCTTTGTCAACAATTTTCTCTCTTGGATCGTTACCATTGAGAGAGTAGGGTAGTGGGGCTTATATCTCTCTCACAATGGGTCCATTTGTTTTGCTTGCGAGAATACTTTGAAATATCTGTTCCCTCATCTGCCATTCACTCTTGGACCCACTGTAATCAAGCATCCTTCCCCATCCTTCTACTGAAAACTCTAGTCACACTCTTGTCAAAGTGACCTGTGACTTTCTCATTGTCAAACCCAGTGGATAATTGTTCATATGTTAATCTTGAGAAGCCATTTGACAGAACTCTTCACTTCTTTTTTCTTGAAGTACTTTCTTCTCTTGGTCTCTAGGTCTCTTGTTCTTCTATTTCAATATTACTTCAGTTCAGTCTCTATTACTGGATCCTCCTCATCTTTCTAACATTGAAATTTGAAGTTCCCCAGGGCTTGGGACTCAATTCTGAGGCCTCTCCTCTCTTATTTTATTTTATTTTTTAATTGACAACTAAAAATTATATATATTCAAGATGTACAATGTGATTATTAGATATGCATATGCATTGTGAATGGTCACCACATTCATATCAATTAACACATTCACTGTCACATACAATTCCTATTTTCTTACAATGAAATATTGTTCAGCCAGAAAAAAGAAAGAACTCCTACCATTTGTGATAAGATTGAACCTGGAGGATATTATGTTAAGTAAAATAAGCCAGATACAGAATGACATATACTGTATGACCTCACTTATTTATGGAATCTGTAAGTCAAACCTATAAAAGCAGAGAGTAGAACAGAGGTTGCCAGGGACTAGGGGTATGAGAAATGTGGAAATGTTGATCAAAATGTACAAACTTTCAATTATAGGAAGAGTAACTTCTGGAGATCTAATGTATAGCATGATGACTGCAGTTAGTAGTACTGTATTGTTTCCTTGAAATATTCTGAGAATAGATATTGATACCTCTTCTCCTCTGTTTACACTAACTTCCTAGGTGATCACATCTATCCCCATGAGGTTATATAACATATATACTCTGATTATGGCTAAATTAAAATTTTCAGAACCAAACTTGCTGCTGAAATTAAGACTTGAGTTTTCAACTCGGTACTGAAATCTTCACTGGATATCTCACAGGAATTTAACACTTAATGCATCCAAAGCCAGACGCTTCATTTTTTTCCTCCCAAATCTCTTCCTCCTCCAATTTCCCTCAACTTAGTGAACAATACTATTAGTTCACCAGTTTCTCAGGACAAAAATCTTGCCACCTTCCTTCATTCTTGTGCTTTTGTCTCTTACATCTCATATGCAAACCATTAGAAATTCTATTAGCTGTACCTTCAAAATAGAGCTGAGGTCTTACTACTTCTAATCCCCACCACGAAGACCATAGCGTAAACTACTTTCATCTTTTACATACATTTATTACGTTACTTTCATCTTTTACATCTTTTTAACTCAATAGGTTCTAGCTCATCTCCCTGCTTTAAGTCTTACTTCACTGAAGTCTGTTTATCACACAGCAATGGGAGTAATTTTTTTTTTTTTTTTTTCTGAAACGGAGTCTTACTCTGTCGCCCAGGCGGAGTGCAGTGCCGCGATCTTGGCTCACTGCAAGCTCCGCCTCCCGGGTTCACGCCATTCTCCTGCCTCAGCCTCCTAAGTAGCTGGGACCACAGGCACCTGCCACCACGCCCCGCTAATTTTTTGTATTTTTAGTAGAGACGGGGTTTCATTGTGTTAGCCAGGATGGTCTCGATCTCCTGACCTCATGATCCACCCGCCTTGGCCTCCCAAAGTGCTGGGATTACAGGCATGAGCCACCGCCTCTGGCCCCGGAGTAATATTTTTAAAAACCAAACTCATACCACTTCCTTGCTCTTAACTTTCCAATGATTTCCAACTCACTTAGAATTTAACCATAATTTTTGTTGTGGCCGATGTGAACCCCTGGATAGCTCTCATGAACTGTTTTCCATTACTCTTCTTATTGACTTAACTCCAGCCACGTTGGTCTTTTTGTTGTTTTTGAAAATTCTAAACGTGATGACATTGGAGACTCTTTGCTCTTTGGGGTTGTTGAGATGGAGAACTCTCCTTGCAGATATTTGCTTGGCTTGACTCTCATTTCATTCATGCCTTTGCTGAAATGACTGCTCCTCAAAGAACATACTCTGACCACCCTATCTTAAGTGATGTATCTCCCCACTCTGTTCCCTTATTGTGACTTATTTTTTTCTTCCAAGTTTTTATCAGTACCTAACATTATATTTTATATAGTTTTGTTTATTATTTTGTTGTTCTCAATTTTTTTTTTTTTTTTGCCTGGAAGGTAAATCCCTTGAAAGCACTTTTCCTGTTTTACTCGATGCTGAATCTCCAGTACCTAGAACATAGTAGGTGCTCAGTTCACATATGTTGAATAAATTATTATTATCACTTTCATATTCTTCCTTTCCTATCCTAGAATATTTCCTAGAAAATATCACATATATTTCCTAGAAGATATTCAAGATATTTTCTGATTGTACCCTACTTACTTTCTATTAATTTTAATTGTTTTTTTTCATTTTAATGAAAAATGCTTACTTCCATTTGATGTTCTCATTTTGCTTGTGACAGGTCTAGCATTTTTGAAGTTCAAAGGCTCGTATACAATTCATTGTTTTCATTTTCTGCCTGCCTTCCTAACACCTAAATGACTTGTGGAAAGCAGAATTATATGTAAAAATACTCTCTCTGTCACATTTAAACCTATGATATATAATTGAACATGTAATCATATTTTCAAAATGTTCAATTTGTAGCAATTGGAGTACATATTTAAGGATGTTTTTTGCAAGCGGGTGTAAGAGAAATCATGAAAAACCCAATATACTTCAAATAACAGATGCATAAAGAACAATTTGCCTTTAGACGTTTTTCTCACTCACATCAACACTTCTTGCACTAATGGCTTTGAATATTTCTTAAAATTGGTGATAAAATTAAGACAACTTATATGGAAGAAAAACATCACGTATAGAGAAAGAACCAGAAAAAGAAGTGTTGTTGAATATTTTACTCCTGTACTTGCATTAGAAAAAAGCTACTTTACTACACAGACTATAAGAAATTAGAACAAGTTGTCAAGGAAAATTACATTTTCACCTTGAGAGATTTTGAGAATAAAACAGATTTACTTTGGGGAATGGTTTAGGTGCTTGGATGTAGGAGGGTGAACTAAATGGATCTTACTATTTTTTTCCTGTTCCACTGACTCTGTTTTTATAATCCTATGGCCTTATCTACTTGAAAGGGGAAGTATTATAGAAACTTTATTTGTCCGATCCAAAGTATTAGTGTGGCAAGTTTACACTTGATTAATAAGAGAAACCTGCTGATTATATTTGAAGGATACATTATTTCCTCATGATGGAGGAAAGAAACATGTATTAATAATTACACTCTCTCTATTTGACTTGCATGTGGAAGATCATGTATTGTCACTCTGAAAAAAAACAAAACACAAAGTAAACAATGATCGAAACAGATGAAAGGAAAGAAACTGCTTGGAGAGAGTGGGAAGAGTGGGAAGAATGAAGTCTTTAGCTGAAGTTTAAGTGCTTTTGTCAATTGGAAATTTTTAAAAGGCTGCTTGGCTTTCTAAGACAAGTTTCCTAACCCAGTTAATTAATTGTGGAAATTACATATTTAGAAATTATTGACCTTAAATGATACAATAGCAGTTAACGTTGATGAATGTTTACTATGTGCCAGGTATTTACAGCAATTTTATGAGGTTAGGGGTCATTATTATTCCCATTTTACAGATGAAGAAGCTGAGACGTAGGGAGGGAGGTTAAGCAGCTTGCTCAAGAGCTCATAGTGGTGTTTTTTTTTATTATAATCCAAGCAATCTAGCCTGAGAGCCCCCATTTTAAACCAGTTGACTCATGTGTTAATATATGTAGCAAATACTTTCTGCAGAATCAATTTAGATTTTAAAAAGTGGAACCAGTAATGGAAAGTGTGGTGAGGTGTTATCCAGGGAAATGTGTTAACTATCATATTTAAATGTTAAGGATAACAGTCTTAGGTTATTTAAAGTTTAGGATGTTTAATAATAAGCAAATATACCATATTAAGGGAGTTGAATCACCTCCATTTGCAAATATACAAATAGGTACACAACCAGAAATTATGGGCACTCATACATACTTCAGGTGGAATGTAGAAAGATGAAACATAGTTCATTTCTATTCTTCACCTCCCTTCTCCCCAGATACGTGAATTAGTTAAATTCTTTTCTAGTGCTCTATTTTTGAAACATCTTTATTGAGATGTAATTTTCATATCATAAAATTCACCCATTTAAATAGTATAATTTAATTTTTTCTAGTATATAGACAGAGCTGGGCAACCATCACCACAATCTGTTTCAAATATGTATTCTGAATGTACTGAATGCTCAGTGTTTCAACTCCTAGTTCAAGTCCTCATATTTGGAATATTTAGATATTTCCTTAAACTTAAACCTCAAAATGAGTTGGAGAAATATTATAGTAATACATTTGTGACAATTAACCATGACTTGTGTTTTCTATTAGCATCTGATTTCCTAATAGTATCTTATTTCATTTTGTGTTACCTTCCCTTAGTTTCCTAAAACAGCATTTTATACACAACACGCAACTCAAAATATATTTTGCTTAACTAAAAGGTGGAAAGGAAGTCACGAACTGGAACAAAGTTAAGAAGCCACAATTTAATCTATGTTCCTATTGAAGAATGAGGCTGTCCATGACTATCATCGGCCTGTCTAGGTACTTGGACTCTTATATTAATAAAATGGAAATGCAAGTCAATGGATGAAGATTGTATCCTGATGGTGGGATGCTCTTTCTTTCTGTAGAGGTAAAGAGGAAAGGCAGGGGCCTTATCCATTACTTTCAACTCATTTTTGAAAGTTGGACTTTGGCTGCCTTGCATTCTCATTATTTTACTCTCTAAGCAGAGAGCAGCTGGCACCAATGACATCAGTGTGCCTATTAAGCAACAGTACAAAAGACTTGTTAAAAATGGAAACATGTCTAACTAGAAGTAACTATAGCTAAAAGTACTATATTAAGGTTGTAGTCTCAATAGGGACATGGGGAAAAATAATTAGAAAGAAAAACATTGTAATTATGTTAGTCTTGAGGGGATGTTTTTCTATGTGTATTTAAATTAACTGTTTAATTAAATATGCATGGCCTGAAAATAGTGCCCTAAGGGACAGTCCTAGCCTTAGGCTAGGCCCTTAGGCCTTGAGAGAATAATTCAATCTTTTAAATAAGACCTCAAAAAGACCTTGGTTAATATTTTTGATTAACTTACCCAAAGTGAATTTCTAAATCATTTTAATTTGAAACAATATTTTAAATATCCCACATTTTAATTTTCCTTATTGTCAATCAAAAAATATTTCTGGGTCACATTTTAAATTTATATTTTAACCTTTTATTGAAGTATAAAATACATACATTAAACTGATGGATTTTCACAAAGTGAACATTTTCATGTAACTATAACCCAAATTAAAGATCAGACATTAACAGCACCTCTTTTTCTCCCTTACAGGCTCTAATCTTCCCCTAAGGGTAATAACTATTTACATTTTCTATAATCATAGTTTTTGTTTAAAATTTTGTGTAAGTGAGATCATACAATATTTACCTTTTTTACATCGAACCTCTCTCTTTCAGCATAATTTTGGTGACATTCATTCATATTATTCCATGCATTTATAGATAATGTATTCTCATCACTACGCTGTATTCCATTGTGTGAATATACCACAGTTTATATATTTCACCGTTGATGGACAATGTGTTTCAAGCTAGAGAAACAAAAGGTGTTGTTATAAACATTCTATTTCCCCTGTTGGCAAATGCATTCCCTGTTGGGGTAAACTGAAAAAAGAAACTGTTAGGTCGTAGAGGATATTCGTTTTCTATTGCTCCTATAACAAATTACCACAGATTCAGTGGCTTCAACAATGCAAATTTAATATCTCAACAGTTCTGGAAGTCAGCAATCTAAAATGAGTTGTCAGGGCTGCCTTTCTCCTTGAAGTTCTTGCCTTTTCCCGCTTCCAGAGGCCACCTGCATTCTTTGGCTTATGACCTCTTGCTCAAAGCATTCTGATCTCTGCTTTCATCTTCTCATCTCCTCACTAACTGTTCCTTCTGCCTCCTGCTTGCAAAGGCCCTTGAGATTACACCAGGCTCACTCAGATTATCCAGTATAAGTACCCCATCTCATGACCCTTAGTTTAATCACATCAGCAAAATCTCTTATTTTCCAAAGAAGTTGGATCAGTTCACATTCTCACCAGTGGTGTATGAAAATTCCTTCCATATCCTCATCAACTGGTGGAATAATATAAACACCTTTTATATATTTACTATATACTTGGATATCTTTTTTCTGGAAGTATCTATTCAAGTCATTAGCCAATTTTCTATAAGTTTTTTATGTTTTATAATTTTAGGAATATTTGTTTATATCAAATACAAATTCTTCATCATATACATGAATTGAGAGCATCTGCTACTCTGTGGGTTGTTTTTTCATGCTTTCTCATTTTCCTTTGATGAACAGAGTATCTTATTTTAACATGGTTGATATGGTTTGACTGTGTCCCCACCCAAATCTCATCTTGAATTGTAGCTTCCATAATTCTCACAGGTCGTGGGAGGGACCTGGTGGGAGGTAACTGAATAATGTGGATGGGTCTTTCCCCTGCTGTTCTCGTGGTACTGGGTAAGTCTCACCAGATCCAACATGCAGTTCCCCTGCACATGCTCTCTTCCTTGCCACCACGTAACAAGCATCTTTGCTTTTGCTTTGCTTTCTACCATGATTGTGAGACCTCCCCAGCCATGTGGAACTGTGAGTCCATTAAACCTCTTCCTTTATGAATAACCTAGTCTCAGGTATGGCTTTATTAGCAGCATGAGAACAGACTAATACAATGGTCAAACATTAATTTGTAATTTGTATTACTTTATAATGAATACTTTCCTGTATGTCCTGTTTAAGATATATTTCCTGATGTCAAAGTAATAGAGCTGTTATCTTATGTTTTTACTAAAATTTTCATTATTTGTCTATTATATTTACATCTAGAATTCATCTGTAATGGATTTTTGTGTATGACATCAGGCAGGAATACAAGATTATTTTTTACATGGATGTCCAATTGAAACCATTTTTTTAAATGGGAAAAATTTTAGATCAAAAGACTCATTTTTTTCTTAAAAAGAGCTCTAAACAGTGAGATTGAATTACTGACATAGGGACATGGAAGGGGTTGGGATAAAAAGTTTTTTCTATTAAGACAATAGAGATCTATGAAATATTTAAATATTAAAATGATGCACCTGGAGACATGATTAAGATAACTTAGACAACAGAAATTTTGAATAAAATTTAACAAAATTTTTTGAATGCTTAGCTAATATATAAGGAAACAAAAGAGAAAAAATCTTCAGGTTTCAGAAAAAAGAGAATGAAAAAATTATAACTATATTGAGACATGATATTGCTGGCTCCTTGAGGAAAGAATAAGATGGTTGGTGACTGAGAGATATTTCAGTCTTAGGGACTTAGGTGGCTTTTAGCAACCGCAGAAGAACTGAAGGAAGGGCATAGATTATGCTTAAGTTGAGATGTTGGGGCTACAAGTTCTCCATTAGCCAAGAAAGCCAGCATCATAGTGAAAGGATGATTTAGAAAAAAGATGTTTACCATCATAGTCAAGATGCACTTATCTGTTTGTTCCTGGACACTGTGTATAGCAAGAAGAAAACAAACCAAAAATACCTCATATACCCATGTAAGTTTTGAAACTTGCATCCTCAATAAGAAAATTATTTCTGGGGTGTGGAAACCCCTGGGACACTGGCAGAAACAAGTATAAAATTGCTCAGGGGAGAGAGTGAATTTTCCTCAGCCAAATTATAAAAAAATATGTTCTCACAAAGGATAAGCACAGATAGATATATGCTTATAACACGTATGCCTCTAATCATGACTGAATAAATGGTACCAGACTTTCTTCCTACTGTAAACAACTACATACTGCATAAAATATTTAAAGCAACTGGAAGACATTGGAAAATAGGCAGAGCATCTGAGACTTTTGAGATAGGGAAATATATGAAGTCACCCTGATAGTCGCCCAGGCTTTGTGAATGGAAGGGCTTTTCTTACCATAGTGCAGAGAAGAAACTCCTAAATTGAAAGGTGAACTTGTGAGGCTAAAAAGGCATAGATCAGAATTGAGGGCTACAGAAGTGACTGAGATTTATGGAAAAGAACTGGAGAAAAGAAATCTTTGTGGGGGTGGGGGTGTTGGGATAATAAGTCTGTGTTGGTATACAGCAAAGACCTTTGGTCAAGGGCTATGCTGTGCACTTGTAGTTCAGACTCTGTAAGACTTAGCAGAAATTGCCTCCTACAAGTCTGAGAATCAAATGCAGTGCAAGGTGTCATTGGCATTGTGACCTTAAAAACATGTTTTCCTATAAAAAACTGTATTTGATCTTTGCCCTGAACCCAATACTTTCTTTGAAAATATTTTGCTGGATAGTGGTTGGGAATGAGAAACAGTTTTGTATTTGAATCTAGTAATTCCTAGCTTGGAAATGTTTCCTTTAGAGTCTGCTTAATACCTAAACAGTTCATTTTTTAAACTAATCTCTCTCTGAACACATTCTTGTACACAGCTAAAAGAAACCAGTTAGTGTTTTCAATATTCTGCATGGAAATCTTCTTAGCCAAATCCACAGATTCAATAAATATATTTTCTATTTTCCTTATTGCTGCAGATGACTATGTTGTACATTTTCCACCACATATAGCACAGGTTGCCTTTTCTACTGTCCCTAATAAAATGTCTTCACTGTCCTTCCGCTATGCACCAATAGTTTCCTCACGCTCTTTGGATTCTGCTCACTATCAGTACACATATTTTAGGGTTTGCTTACAGCAGCACCCCACTTGCAGGACCAATTTCTATTTTAGCTACTTATTGCTATGTAATAAAAATTCTAAAACTTACTGACAAAGTAAAAAAAAAAAAAAAAAAAAAAAAAAAACATGTATTATCTCATGGAACCTTCAGTTTGACCAAATAGTTATTCTACTGGTCTCACTTGGGATCTCTCATATGTCTGCAATCAGAGGACAGCTAGGACTAAAAAAGCCAAGATGGCTTTACTCACATGGATGTTTGGAGAATTGGAAAGGACCAATATAGAAAGGCTGGGATCTCAATATATTCGTTTGTGCTTGCCATGGTGGTGACTTCTTTATATGGTATCTGGATTCCAAGAACAAGAATATAAGAGAGGGAAAGTAAGTCCTCTTAAAGGCTAGGGCTAGAACTGGCATGGCATCATTCCTGCATGTTCTATTGCATTCCATTTGGCAAAACCAGCCCAGATATAAAGAAGAGGACACAAACTCCACCATCAGTGAGATAGCCACAAGAATCCACCAGAGATAAATGCTTTCAGAATCGTAATTTATTAAAAGTGAACAAATAAAAATTATAAATCTGAATAGCCAATATCTACTAAGAACTTGAATTTGTGATTAAAAAAAAAAAAAAACTGTCTCATGAACATGGCCCCAGGCCCAGATGGCATGACTCATAAAATTTATTAAACAAGAAATAAGGAGAGCAACAAGACTAAAACTGATTTTTTGGAAAGACTAATGAACTATAAACCTCTAGTGAAATTGACCAAGAAAAGAGAAGAGAACTTATATTTTAAAATATGGGAATATTAAAAATAAACAAAACACATAATGAATAACTTTATTACAATATGTATGGAACTTTGATTATCTCCTTCAAGAAAAAATGGAATAATTTTCAGCCATTAAGTGAATGAAATCAATACATTAAAGGCTACCCTCAGAAACAAATCTAAACATTAGGCTATGGAGGTTTTAAGTTATGATAAACCTTCAAACTGTCACTCCATATATCATTCGAGCCGTTGCAAAAAGTAAGGAAGTGCCTCTTTTCAATTTGTGAGACTGGTAAATAATTCAGTGATTTTTAGAGTACCTTTTGTGAAAAGAAAAGCATAAAACATTTGTGTGTGATTGTAGATGTAAAATATTCAGTAAAATATTAGCAACATCAATCCAAGAGTGTAATTAAAAATTATGCTAGGGCAAGGCAGAATTTATTTCAGGAAAGAAAGAATAGTTTATTATTAGAAAAGTCATTTACTAAAATTTTTATAGTAAAAAATAAAGAGGAAATAACCTCTCAACACATACAAAAAAGCGTTTGATGCAATACCGTTTTACTATTGCAACAATGCCCGTAATCAAAAAATCAAAAAAATTGCAGATGTTGGCCTGGAAGTAGTGAAAAGGGAACACTTCTACACTGCTGGTGGGAATATAAACAAGTACAACTACTATGAAAACCAATGTGGAGATTTCTTAAAGAATCAGGCCGGGCGCGGTGGCTCAAGCCTGTAATCCCAGCACTTTGGGAGGCTGAGACGGGTGGATCACGAGGTCAGGAGATCGAGACCATCCTGAGCTACACGGTGAAACCCCGTCTCTACTAAAAAATACAAAAACTAGCCGGGCGTGATGGCGGGCGCCTGTAGTCCCAGCTACTCGGGAGGCTGAGGCAGGAGAATGGCGTAAACCCGGGAGGCGGAGCTTGCAGTGAGCCGAGATGGCGCCACTGCACTCCAGCCTGGGCGACAGAGCTAGACTCCGTCTCCAAAAAAAAAAAAAAAAAAAAAAAGAATTAAAAGTAGAATTACCATTTGATCCTGTCATCCTACTACTGGGTGTCTACCCACAGGAAAAGAAGTCATTATGCAAAAAAGATACTTGCACACACATGTTTATAGCAGCACAATTTGTGATTGCAAAAAAATATGGAACTAGTCCATCAATCAATGAGTGGATAAATAAATTGTGATATGTGTGTACAATGGATACAATGGAATACCACTCAGCCATGAAAAGGAATGAAATAATGGCATTCACAGCAACCTGGATAAAATTGGAGACCATTATTCTAAGTGACGTAGCTGAGGAATGGAAATCCAAACATTGTATGTTCTCATTTACAAGTAGGAACTAAACTATGAGGATGTAAAGGCATAAGAATGATACAATGAACTTTGGGGACTTGGGGGAAAGGGTGAGTGAGGGTGAGGGATAGAAGACTATACATTAGGTGTAGTGTACACTGCTTGGATGATGGGTACACCAGAATCTCATAAATCACCACTAAAGAACTTATTCATGTAACTAAAAACCACCTTTTCCCCAAAAATCTATTGAAGTTTAAAAAAAAATTAACACAGGAACAGAAAATAAAAGCATATGAAAAGTTCTATGCCTAATCATGTTTTTTTTTTTTTTTTAAACCTGTTGATAAACTGGGAATAGAAAAGTCTCTCCTTAACTCAATAAAGGTTACGTTCCAAGACCTATAACATGCATAATTCTTAACGGAGAAATGTTAGAGACATTCTATTTTAAAGAAATAACAAAATAAGGAAACCTATTAACATAAAAATCTGTAGCTTTCACAAATGCCAGCAATACATAATTAGAAAATGTAACTTTAAGATAAATATATTTATAATAACAAAAAAGAAGGTACCTATGAATAAATCTAATAAAAGTTATATAGACATTTCATGGAAAAAATATAAAATTTCAAAGAAAGACATAAAAAGACACAAATAATTTGAGAGATTTACCATGCTTATGTTTATAAAGATTCAATTAAATAAAGATGTCAGTTCTTCATATGTTCATATATTCAAATTATTTCCAATCTACCAGTTAGTTTTTTTTGTTTGAATTTGTCAAATAGATCCTGAAAGTTACATGAGAAGCTGAAGGGACAAAAATAGACAAGTCCTGAATGTTTATGAATATAAGAGAAAATTCACCCTACTGAATGGTAAGACTTACTAAAAGGTATGACAATTAAAATATTTTGATATCTGTGAAGACATAAATATCTCAGTGGAAATGAAAAAAGAGCCCTGAAATAACTCTGTAGGAAGAATAGTAAGTGTTGCAAGTGGCATTATAATACAGTGGAGCAAAGGACAGACTTTTCCATAAATAATGCTGGTAAAATTGGCTATCCATATGGAAAACTGAAATAAATGTAAAGAAGAAGTCACGAATAGCTTCATGATCTTGAAATGTAAAATAATTTCTTTTTTTTTTTTTCTTTTCTGAGATGGAGTCTTGTCATAGTTGCCCAGGCTGGAGTGCAGTGGCCGGATCTCAGCTCACTGCAAGCCCCGCCTCCTGGGTTTACGCCATTCTCCTGCCTCAGCCTCCCAAGTAGCTGGGACTACAGGCGCCCGCCTCGTCGCCTGGCTAGTTTTTTGTAGTTTTTAGTAGAGACGGGGTTTCACCGTATTAGCCAGGATGGTCTCGATCTCCTCACCTCGTGATCCGCCCGTCTCGGCCTCCCAAAGTACTGGGATTACAGGCTTGAGCCACCGCGCCCGGCCAATAATTTCTTAAATAACTACTTAAAAACACAGCAATGAAGGAAAAGAATGAAGAATGATACATTTGCATACATGAAATTAAAGAAAAAACTCAAAATGACACAAGACACGCTAAGAAAATGAAAAGCCAAGTTTTGAATTGGAGAAAATGTTTGCACCCTATATAAATTAAATACTGTTTACTTCTCAGACTACATAAAGAAATCTCTGCAAATGAATAAGAACAAAAAGCACAATTAAATAACAATGGAACAATGACTTTATGAGCCGAGGGTACATCCAGAAAATTCACAAAAGAGAAAATCTGTTTAATAGTATATAAAATGAACATCAACTTTACTCACAGGGTAAAGACAAGTCAAACCTAGAGAGAGAATTGTAAGTTTCATGCATAAATATCACGGACTTCAAAATCAGAACCTCTGGGTGCAGATTCTGGTTCTATCTCTGACTACCTGAGTGACCTGAACCTGGGAAAGTGATTTTACATCTTTGGGCCTGCTCCTTCACCTGTAAAGTGGAGATAAAAATAACGCTTTCCTATATGATTAAGTAAACTTTAGAACATATTAATTGTTTAGAACCATGGTTAATGTATAAACACTCCCTAAGCCTAAGCAATTAGTATTAAAACAACAATGGGATTTCATTAAACTCTCATCAAATTGGAAAAAATCATGAACTCAGATAACACCATATATGGCAAGATATGAAGGAACAGAAATTAGTATATTTCTGGCGAAAACATAACATTCGATTTGAAAGCAATTTGACAATAGTAAAATTGGAGATACACATATCATAAATATTCACTTCTAAGAGTCTAAAAAAACTCACTCATGAACATGTATAATCTTATACATGTGCGTTTTCACAAGTATACAAAGATGTCCCGAGCCATGCTCTTATTTTTTTAAAAAACACAAATGATGTTGAGGGATAAACCTAACTGCAAAAGGTGTGTACAAAATCGACACCATTTGTGTAATTTTAAAACCAAAAATATTAGTTTGCATCATTTATAGATACATGTATATGTAAGGGAATGATAGACACGAATTTCAGAATAGTGGTTACTTCTGGAGGGAATAAAGGGGAAAAAGCTCTAAGAATAGGAAAGGAAAAGTAGCTTTTTCCGTATCTGTAGTATCCTAGTAGAGAAGAAAAGAAGGGAAGGAAGGGGGAGGGGAAGGGGGCAGGAAGGGAAGAAAAGAGAGAGATGGGAAGGGAGAAGGAGACACGGAAGGAGAGGATATGACAAAATATTATTAATAATATGTTTATAATTTCTGAGGTGTTTATACAAGTACTGTAAGAAGTTGGATAGAGATTATATGATTTACAAAGTACAACCTGTGAACCCAATCTTCCGTGTCACCTGTTTGTGTAAATAAAATTTTACTGAAACAAAACCATGCTTTTTTGTCATCTATGGCTGCTTTTACATTTTAATGACAGAATTGAATAATTGTGACTAAGACCTTATGGCTTGAAAATCCTAAATTATTTATTATCTCACTCTTTACAGGAAAAAAATGCCAATTCTTGGTATAGAGTACAATATGTACTTTTCCAAAAAACTAAAATATTTTATAATTTTAAAAATATGCATTAGAATGTAATGACTTGTAAAGGAAATTGATTTTTTGAGTGATTTTATTCAAAGGCCTTGTTAATAATAACTTGTTAACTTCCAATTTCTTTCAAAGGTGAAAGTCAGGAAAATATATATTTAGTCATGAGAAAAAATTCGTTAACCTGTATTTCTTTGTTCATAAGAAATAATGAGGATTTGGTTTCTTGCTTTATAATTCATGCTCCAAATAAAATTTAATGAAAGTCCTAGTTTTTTCACTGCAGCTGATAATCCTCAGGATCATTAAACCTTCTTCGTTTACTCTTACCTCCTTCTGTATGTAGGCTAGTATTTGGGAGGCATAATAGGTGATATTTTCATAGTTAACATTTCCATAATAAGTAATATTTATTTAGCTGAGACTGGAAAATGAGAGAGGACAGTGAATTAGGAAGATAGGCTAATTAGACCCTGAATGCAATGGCTCCAACACGAGAGAGTTTTTATTTTTGTTTTTTCTCACTAAACAGTTTGAGGCAGGTTCTTCAGAGGAGAGGAGGGAATCTGCTCCAGGTGGTTTTTCAGGAACCCAGACTGATGGCAACTTGGTCATCGTTTATATGTGCATTCGAGGTCCCTCTCAGTGTCACCATCCCAAAGAACATTGACGGGCACTGTTTGGAGGCTTTTTGAAACAGGATTAGATTATGGCACAGGTAACATTTGCTCCCATTTGTGGTCATATGTCCATACCTAACTGCAAGTCCATTTGAGAAATGAGATATTGATTCATGCTTGTGCAACCAAAGGCACAGTTATTATGGAGACGAGACACCTCAGGCAGGGAGAAAATGTTACAGGCAGAAAGGTTAATATTTTAAGAGACTAGAAAGAAGAGTAAAGTAGGCTAGTAAGTTTTTCTTTCTTTCTTTCTTTCTTTCTTTCTTTCTTTCTTTCTTTCTTTCTTTCTTTCTTTCTTTCTTTCTTAGGTTGGGTAGGGCAGAATGGAGGTTAGATAATAATGTTTGGAGGTTAGGAGTAGCATTATGGAGGAAACACAGGAAGAGATAAACCTAGAGAATAAGCAAGTCTCCTGTTGTTGGGATTACCAGAAAAAAAAATACAGGATTTCTGATTAAGTTTGAATTTCAGGTAAATTATAACTATAATTTTAGTATGAGTATTTTCTAAACAAAAATTTTATTTAATAACTCTAGTAATGCTAGATATCATTAAATTGTTTCATGGCATACTAAAAAGCTTACACTCATTCAGGTGGGAAATATTAATGAAAACCTTTGAAAGACCATATGAAAGTTATGGTCTTATAAGTGTTAAAAAAGTCATGTTGAAAGCACAAAGGAACATAGAACAGGGTGAGACCAGAGGCAGGAAAAAACAAACAGTAAAAGAACTATTGCGAGGGGGCGGAGCAAGATGGCTGAATAGGAACAGCTCCTGTCTCCAACTCCCAGCGCGAAGGACACAGAAGACCGGTGATTTCTGCATTTTCAACTGAGGTACTGGGGTCATCTCACTAGTGAGTGCCGGACAATCGGTGCTGGTCAGCTGTGGCAGCCCGACCAGCGA
>NW_012120821.1:5159297-5209057 GCF_000951035.1 Colobus angolensis palliatus
TATGTAGCAAACCTGCACGTTATGCACATGTACCCTAGAACTTAAAGTATAATAAAAAAAAAAAAAAAAAAGAACTATTGCATCTCTGCAAGATTCTATTTTCAGTTCTTTTGGATATATAGCCAGAAATGAAATTGCTGGATCATATAGTAGTTCTGTTTTTTAATGTTTTGAGGAACTGTCATATTCATTGCAACATTATTCACAAAGCCAAGGAAACAACCTAAATGTTCACTGATCAATGAATGGATGAAAATGTGAGATATATATGCATATATATATATCTGATTGAATATTATTCAGCCTTAAAAATGAAGGGAATCCTACCACATTTGACAACATGAATGAACTTGGAGGACAAATTTATTCTAAGTGTAGTAAGTAAAATCATAGAAGAACTGATAGTACATGATTCCACCTATATGAGATACCTAAAATAGTCAAATTCACAGAAACAGAAGGTAGAATGGTGGTTACCAAGAGCTGGAAAGATAGGTAAAAAGTTGCTGTTCAATGGGTACACTGTTTCAGTTATACAAGATAAATAAATTCTGGAGATCTGCTTATTGACATCATGCCTATAGTGGCAATACTGTATTGTGCACTTAAACAATTGTTAACAGGGTAGATCTCATGTTAAATGTTAAACACACATACACATACACACACACACACACACACACACACACTAACTATAAAAGCCCAGTAAAGAGGTTTTAGAGGGGGAATGAACAGTGACAAAAACAGTGTTGATAGTGGAAAAGAAAAATAATTAGGAAATAATTCAAATCTGGAACTATTAGGAGTGATTAATTGCATGGGGGAAATGTGGATCACCAAAAATGATTCTAAGATGATTTTTTTTTTCCCTTTCGGAACAATTGGTACCATAAACAGAGATAAGGAATACAGAAATAAAAAGCAGATTTAGGGAGATGAGAGGCAGAAGTATTGGAAGAGGCATAGCATGGTACATTTTGGACTGCCTGATTTCAGTAATGTGTGATCCGCTCAGGTGGTGACAATGACCAGCAGGTGTAATATCCTATTTTGGAATTCCTATAAAATGTCTGGACTATGGATATAAATTGGAAATGATCACTCTGCAAATAATACTACAAATAATAGGAGTTGTTTAGTTAAAACAAAACAAAACAATGTGACACAATTCTGTGGAACATCATTATATAAGGGCAGGCAGAGTAAGAAGATCTTGTTGTGGGCAGAATGGAAGCAAAGAAGAGAAGAACATAGAACAGAAGATTTCAGGAAGACCAGATATGTGCTCTACATCTCAAAGGTCACAGGGAAAGAAAAAACGATGAGGAGTAACTACTGGATTTGGCAGCAGTCTTCATAGTTGATTTTAGTAAGAGTATTTTCAGGGAAGGCGTGAAGGTGGAAATGGAGGAATGAAATAAGACATGTGATTGAGAATGAGTGTGACATGAGGAATTAAAGGCATCAAGGATTGATGACTCTTTAAGGAAGCTTATAAAGGAAAATTGAGAAAGAGAAAAACAGTGGCTAGAAAGTGAATTCGAACCAAAGAAAAATTTTTAATTTTCAGAATAGGAGAAAATTAAGCCTACTTCCTCTGAAAGAGGCCTACTTCTTTTCCTTTATCCTGAAAGAGGATATTTGTAGGTAAAAATTTAGGAGAAACTAGATATGACCAATGGAACACATTCCTTGAAGAGAAAGAAAACAGTGGGTTAAAAACCGTACATAGAAGGACTAATTGGAAACTTCTTGTTTTTTCTTCTTGAAAAATACTTCATGCTCAAAGGTAGAGAGAAATGTGGGTTAAAATATAGATAAGTTTAATTGATTGGAGAGTTAGAGATCAAACCTAATTACTTCAATTCATTTTAAACTAGGAGATTTTCATTTGGCAGGAATTAAAAGCATTTGAGGTTGGCTTATTTTGAAGGTTCTTGCAAAAGTCGGGGTTAGATTTCTAGATACTTTGAACTAATGGAATGTTAGGATAGATTAGAAGGATTGCCCATGTAACAGAAATACATGGTTCAGATATCTATACATACTGGAATCTGTTATAACTCCAACTCAGTAATTTTGGGGGCCAGACATTATATTATTTTTTCTAATACCGCTGCTAACTAATAGGAGATTATGTTTTTTGCTTGTTTGTTTTATTGTTTACTATAACTACTTAAAGAAACTATGAAAAACTAAAGTGTCAGAAACCTAAATAAAAAACATTGAGAGTATTATACAGGTGGTATATTTTGTTCTGAATCTCTATTCAAATTATATCTAGTTTTCCTCGTCTGTCTGGAGGCATTTTAGTTTTAGAAAACCAACGTTAGAATGTTTCATAAGAGTCAGCTGATTTTTCTGCAATCAGTCTTCTACTTGATTTATTGCTTGTTAGGAAAAAAATGCTAATTATGTTAAATTTACTGCTGGCATATGGTTATTGGAATATTGACATTTTAACACTGATTAGACTACACTTTTAATCTCATTTTCTTGATAGTCTCCTTTATAACTTTATTGGATTATGAGAAAAATATTATCTTTCTACTTACAGCTTAATTTTTTTTCCTTGCAAATAAAATTAAAGAAAAAATTTATGGGGGAAGGGGGGAGGGATTGCATTGGGAGTTATATCTGATGTAAATGACGAGTTGATGGGTGCTGACGAGTTGATGGGTGCAGCACACCAACATGGCACAAGTATACATATGTAACAAACCTGCACGTTATGCACATGTACCCTAGAACTTAAAGTATAATAATAAAAAAATGAAAAAAAAAAGAAAAAATTTATATACCATTAATGCTTACTATACAAGCAAAAACACAGAAAAGAATCTACATGTAGGTTAACACAGACTCTGTGTATATTTGCTAGCTAAATATAAGAGTAGACAGATTGCTAGCTGTCAGATTATTTTCTGTGGTTTACAAACATAACAGATATGTGCATTTTGATAGCTGCCAATTTTAGTCTCTTTTAAGTATGGTGCTTTTTGCTTTTTTACCAGTCTTAGTGCTCTGGCTAATATTTTATATATTTTAAAACATGCTGAGGACTCAGATTCATTCCCTGTCTCCCTATTCACTTTCTTACCCCCAGAAAGAAAGTTGGCTTTAATATTTGCTATTTTCATTATCCCACCTGTAATGCTTCTTTTTGGACGTGTTTTGTAGAGTTTGAAAGTCACAAATCCAAAAGTTTGCACTTGTTTTTTCCTCATGATAGAGAATTGCTAGAGGAAAGGCAGAGTGGTTGAGTATGTTTATTTTACTCTTAAAAAACTGAAAATAAAGTATGTGCTTACAAATGTGTTCTACAGTTGTGGTGGCAAAAGGGTGTGATGTGTTTCCTTATCCATCATAAAGGCTACAACCAACACTCAAATGTTAAAAGACAGATTAACAAGAGAAAAGCAGAACAAATTCATTTAATGCCACACAGAGAGGCCAGGAAGTATCTAAACAGGCATTCCTTGCTTGGTTTCCTCACCTCAGTCTACTAGCATTAGTTCATACCCTTTGTGTTCAATCATCAATAATTTTCCCTATAGTTGGGGGTGAGGGGAGTTCTTCATTTCTTCCCTAACTATGGGATCAAAAAAGCACTTTTTCAATTTACTATTCTAGCAATATTTATTATTAAAGCAATAAAGAGCAGGCAGGTGTTTTGTGTCCATTCCTTAGTAACTCTGAAACAATCTTCATTACCAGGTTACTTTATATGGACTGGACTGTGTGGGCCTGTACTCAGAGGGTTGGTGACATTTTACTAGGGATCTGGTTAACGGTGCCTGCTATTCAAAAGATAAGATACTGGGTGGCTGTGACGTGTGATTCCAATCTACTTCATTGAACTAATAATTTAATATAAGATAGTTATTAGGTTTTGTAGAGGTAGAGCTTTTTAAATAAAAAAGCTTACATAAGTAGTATTCATCTTTGTATCCTGCCCAGTGCATATATACTCTTGAATTAGTTCTGGAACCAGACCACTTGGTCCAAACATGACTTTGCCATTTATTTAGTTGTTTAACTTTTGGAAGCTATTTAATTGTCCTATTCAACAGTTTCTGCATTCTGTGAAATAGAGATAATCATAAAGAATTTTGTGAGGTCTGAACGAATGTGCATGTGTTCAGGTGTGTGTTTGTAGTCTTAAAGAAGTACCTAACCACCAAGTTATTTTTCAATAGATGTTAGATGTTAGCTATCTGATTTTTGATTGCATATTGCCAGAAAACCTAATTTCTTTTACAATTATAATATTCACAAGATAAATCTCTTTTTCAAATGTTTATGAAGTTTACCAGAGTTGTAAATGTGATATTGTTTTCTTTTTTGTTTAAAGTAAAAGAAGAAATGCATGCAAAACTCATAAACACTGCTTGCAAGCTAGCCTAGGAGAAAGTCATGGAAATACAGATTAGGAATTTAGTAGTTAACAAAAATGAGGACAGACAGTGTGACACTGAGCTTTGAAAACAAGGGTTAAAAGAATTGGTATCATGGGAATTGTTCAAAAATGAAGTGTGGATTTTGGTCTCAAAACCATTTGTTATTCTGCCTGAGATCATGGAGGAGGAAACAAAGGTTGAGGACCTTGTGTCACATTTTCCTCTCAGCACCTTCTGACAGATTAGGGAAGGTAACCAAAATTCCCATTTATTTTATACAGCTGCACAATAGCCACTGGGCTATGTAAACTCTGCACCACCCTAAATGTGTTATTTTGACCATGGTCAGTTGATCTTTAGAGGTATAACAATTTCAGTCTGAGGAGCATTTTAAAGCTGTTTTAAGGATGGGTCTGGCCCTGTACTCTTGAAGATACTTGATTCCTGTCACAGCCCTTGATTGGAGCAAGAAATCATCCATGAACACAGACAAGAATAAAAACATGCGGAGCGTGGTGACTTGAACCTGTATTCCCAGCTACTCTGGAACTTAGGTGGGAGGATTCCTTGAGCCCAGGAGTTTGAGATCAGCCTGGGCAACAACATATCGAGACCTCATCCCTAATAAATTAATAAACAAACAAACAAATAAAAACCTGGGACTGAACAATTCTGATTCATGGGTGAAGTTAAAGATGTACATTGAAAACATGCCTGAAGCAAGACAAGATGAAAGTGACTAAGGTGCAACACAATGAGCCTCTGGCAATCACTAATTCTCAGAAATCCCTTTAATCACTTCAAAGTAAGGGGACAAGGAAAGTAGTTGACAGCATCCAGAGGAGGAAACAAATGTAAGCAATGAAGTCTGTGAGTCTCTTAACAACAAATCATGTAAAACTCACTGGATTGCTGTTTTGACAGAGAAACACCATTTGTGGCTGCCAAAAAGGCAATAGTTATATCTCAATTTCAGTAAATCATCTGTTAGTATATCAAGCAGTTTTACAAACTGATTCAAACAGGCTTCAAGGTGAATCTTCTTCCCATAATGGAGACTGGCAGTGGGTCCTGATAAATGACATTATGCAAAATTATGATGATTCCTGCAGGAGTCAGTATTAGGTTGCATCTCTAATTTCTTTATCACTAAATCCACACAGGGAGGTAATTGGCATGAAATGTACAAGAAGGTTTATCAAATCTTGAAGTGGAGTATTCTCAAGACCAAACGAAAGCAGGTATTAAGATTAAAGAGAAATCACTTTGAAAATTTAGAGGCCTGGTCTGAGAGATGAAGTTACAAGCTAATCAGAAGAACTGGGCACACATTGCACTGGGCAAGAAAAGAGGATCACAGTAAATGTGAGACAAAAATATGGTAAAGATGAGTAATAAATGAGAAATGATGAATCTCTATTAATTAAATTCTAATTGGCAAAGTTACATTCCCTTTGATAAAATATCTCTGAAGTGTCAAATGGATAGGGATTTTTTCTGTCCACCAAAGACTACAGAATCATGTGGTGAACAACTTAATAAATTGTCACCGTCCATACTATCCCATATAAGCAATTAATAAATCAAGCATTGAAGTCATACACAGCATCCTGCCTATGAATAATTGTTAATTTTTAATTGATGCTCTCTCTTTTCTTTGGCCTTTCCATATGCTACCTCTTTTCATCCACTTGATAACACTATGAGATCTATTCTATTATTATCTTCATGTTACTACTGCAGAAACATAGACACAGAGAGGTTAAGTATCTTGCCTGAGGTTGCACAGCCAGTAAGTAGGCAAGCTGGAATTTGAGAATACCAGTCTCATTCCAGAGGCTGTGTTCTTAGCCCCAACACTTCCTTGTTTTGGAAGAGTGTGATGTAGCTTCAGAGTCCACAACAACATCAACATTTTCTCTGAAATTTTACAGCATCAGGATAGACTATGACTATCTTAGATTTGAATTGTACTTTCAATATTACAGAGAGATGAGACCACATTATATTTTATGTGATCCTCATCTAGTGAAGGGACAGAGCAGGCATCACTACCCTCATTCATACAGATGTCCAGGTTGTTTAACTTTACCCCTGCATATGACTAGCAATTTATAGAATTTGTTAGAACTGAGGTGCTCTGTGTTTTGTTTCTTTAGAGAAATCAGCTTCTATTATTCTACTTCCAGCATCTTACGATTTTATTTTATAAATAAAAACTATTATAAGACTTTTGAATATGCAACATTTATTTTGGGAATAATTTATAATTTAGAAAATTTATTAGCTTATCTTGATAATTAAAATATAATAATACTTCTATGTTAATTCCTGTGTAAAGAAATCCCTTAGTAAAGAAGTAAGTATATTGAACCACAGCAGGTATGACTTTTGAACATTTTTGAGAAACAGAAAATAAACTATGAAAATCTAATGTAGAAATGAATTTGTTTTTCAATATGGAATATTTTCTTGAGTTACACTAAAATTCTGTATCCTAAGACCCATAAAATCTATTTAGTCAGTATTTTTGCATAGATATCTGTGGTACGTTAACACTTGGGTAACCATTTTTTCATTAATTTTAATTGATTCTTTTATTCATTGATTCCACTTATAATCATTAAGACTCCACTAAACTCTGTTGCAAATAGTAGGTGAGCAAAGTTGCATATAGTCTCTACTTTCATGAAGCTACAGTCTGGATTAAAATAGTCATTAAACAAAATCCCATCCATGAATACATCACAACCAGGATAAGCTGATAGAGAGAGACAGAAAGAGAGATGGAACCATGAGAACATATAACAGCATCCATAACCTAAATTGGAGGACCAAGGCAGCTTCCCTTAGGGAGGGGAGCTCAAGCTGAAAGAGGACTCATGAATAGCAATTGACTAGAGTAGGGTGGGGAGAACTTTGCAAGTAGAAGGAACAGCATATACAAAGGTCCTGTGGCAGGAGGGAGAATATTGGGTGGTTTGAGTAATAGAAGAGCATAGAGAGTAAGGGGGATTGTGGTACAAGATGATTCCATAATAGAAGAAAAGGTTAGAGATTCTGTCAGAGATTTCAGACTTCATCCTGAGAGGAGTGAAAAGAAATATAGTGGAAGGTTGCTTCTTTATTTATTTCTTATTTCTAATAGGTTGTTTTGGGGGGATGAATGACAGGAGCAGATTTGGGTATGTACACGTCAGTGGAAACTGAAATTTGAACCTCATCTGTGTCACTGGTTTCTGTTTAATCTCTCAGCAGTACCTCTCTCCTCCAACACCTGAGATTTATTTAATGAGTCATCTCACTCCCATGATGTGCCTCCTCAAACCAAGTGGGCAGATTAGAGTTCTTACAAAATGTGCATATTTTTAGAGTTAAATAAAGGATCAGGAGAACTATATTTCTTGTATTATTTTATCATTCAAGAAAGCTGTGGTTGGACTTCTTTTTAGAGTATGGTAATAACGTAATTCCTCTTTTCTCCTCTCAAGTTGCAAACTAAATGAAATGATATGTGAGTTAAACAGATGGAGATCAAAACATTTGCTTTATTATTTGTCTATCCAAGTTGGAGAGTACGGCTAACACATAGGTCACCTTGGTCTTCTTGACAGTTTCCTGAGTTGATAATTTTACTCACTCAGAACTACAGGCCACTCAACTCCATTCCACCCATTCTCAACTCCCAAATAATAACCCACAGGGTCATGGTCTGTTCTAAGAGGTTCTTCCCACAGAAGAGCAGGAAGTGCTGTGTATCTGAAAATGGGAAGAAAGAGAGAGGAAGGGAGGGAGAGAAACTATCCAGAATCACTCACCAGTCAGATGTCATTCCCTCCCTAGGAGAGAAGTGAAAAGGCATTAAAAAAAAAAAAGGAGCATAAAGGATTCCTCCCATATTGCTCCTTTGAGGAGTGCAGTGGAAAATTCCTTCCACACTGTAGAAACAAGGGGTGTGGTGAATGTCCCACCATAGCTTTTTAGCTGTAGTTTCATTTTTTCGTTTTATTTTGTGCATTGGTCTGTTCTCATACTGCTAATAAAGTCACACCCAAGACTGGGTAATTTAAAAAGAAAAAGAGCTTTAATGGACTCATAGTTCCATGTGACTTGGGAGGCCTCACAATCATGGTAGAAGGTGAAAGGCACATCTTACATGGTGGCAGACAAGAGAGAACGAAAGCCAAGTGAAAGTGGAAACCTCTTATAAAATCATCAGATCTCGTGAGACTTACTACAATGAGAACAGTATGGGGGAAACTGCCCCCATGATTCGGTTCTGTCCCATTTGTTCCCTCCCACAGCATGTGGTAATTATGGAAGTGACAATTCAAGATGAGATTTCAGTGAGGACACAGCCAAACTATAGCATTGTGTTTCTTCAGTATCTTCAATAACAGAGTCTGAGTTCATCCTCCTGGTCCTCCATGTAGACACACTCACATATCAATATGTATCAATCTGTACCTTTCGGGCAGATTTAAACATAGTATCTCAAGTGAAGAAGAGTTACCACATTTTTTTTTTCTTTTTATGTAAAAAGCTTCAAAAATACATGTTTATATAGGCAATAATTAAATACAGACAACTCACAATTATTTAAAGATCTAAACAGAATGGGAATAAATAAATACACCTTCCAAAACTGAACTCGTATTAAAGTGAATAGACTTATTTCAAAAATGAACTCCTCATCTGACTCTTGTTGCTTTTTTGAGTGCGTACCACAACCACTATGCACTGGATGGCCAGAAACCATGGACCCATCCTGGAACCCTACATCTGTCTCCTTCTTCCAGACTCTAGAAGGCTGCCCTTGTGTGCAACATCAGCTATGCTCCCTTTCCCCCTAGCTTTTGGTAGGGTTTCGGTAGTGGAAGACACCAAAAGATATTGGGAGCATGGGAGAATGATGAAGTGAGAGTATTTTTTCCGTGGCTACCTCTCTCATGGCTACAGTTGGGCAGTGGCTGAGTTGCTGGGGCTGTGGCCAGTGCCCCTGCTGCGCAACCTTATCCTCAGTTGCAGGCACTGTCTCCAAGTCAGGGTAACTGCTGTCTTCTCTTGCCCTCCAGGTGGGGAGATAGTAAGGATTCTTCCCTATTACCAGCCTTGTAGTGTTTCATCATCTCTTGTTGGGTTCATTTTATCCCTGCTCACTTTGTCAATATTCCCTTAATTAACCTCTACTCAATCAAGAACTTTGAGTGTCTGTGTCCTGCCATGACCTTGACTGATACAGGGACTCATCGTAATCAAGGTGAAAGCTGTGCATAAAATTGAAGCCTGTAATGTTTTGTAGTATGTTTAAGGGAAGATTGACTCATTACTCTTTAAACAAAAAGATGTGCTACGTAATTGAGAGATACATGATATTATTTCTCTGTTAAATCCTATGTACTACTTAAAATAACTTGGTCATGAATAAGATATTAAAATAAAACAGTATTATTAGTAGACTGAAAGCTGCTTTGTCAGTTTCTGCAGAGAGTGGATTTTACTCACACTTTCTCTCTCTCTCTCTCTATATATATATATGTATATAAATACACATACACAAAATCCAGTCTCTCTCTTTCTGTATATATGGGTAAAATCTAGTCATCCAGTCTCTCTCTTGCTCTCTCTCTGTATATATACACATAGAGAGATGTTTATGTATGTATATACATCTCTCTGTGTGTATATATATATATATACCTGTATCTCTACCTATCTATATCTATTCTAGTCTCAATTATGTCCAAAAAGTATCATGACAAGTAAGAATTTAAATCTCAATTTTGCTAGTTTCTTTCTGGGTGACTGACCTTCAACTGTTTGCTTAACTTTTCCAAATCTGAAGTTTCTCATGTATAAAGTTTTGAGGGTTGAATGAGCTATCGTCTATTAAAAAAAAAAAAAAAAAAACTTAGCACACTGTCACTGTCTAAAATATAAGTGCTTATTTTTCTACTATTACTAGTGTATAATCATCATCATCATTATTGTCATCATCATCATTGCTCAACAGTGGTTAATGTTGATTACTTATGTTTTGACTTAATGGTTTTACCATCTTGACCTGTAAGATAAAACAAGAAGCAAACTTTACCTTCTGCCTAATGATTCTTCATATATTCTATTCATTCTTTATGCCATGGTTTCAGAATAATTTCATCTGCCACTCCTGTCATTAGAGGAAATGTCAATTAAAACCAAGCCTGGGCCTGCATTTTCTAGAATATTGTCTTAAAAATTTCTTTCCCTGTTTAAAAGTGATAATTTTAGTAGTTAAGTTTTTACTTAGTTAAGTTCCCATAGGAATGTAAAGACCCTGAGGGTGGGAACCTTATCTATAATATTCACTGCTGTTTCCTAGCAGGACCTGGCTTATAGTGGCCTCTTACGTGTTCATTGACTAAAAGGAAGCAGGACGGAGGGCAAAAGAGAGTGACTTTCTGTTCTGCTCTCTGGCTGAGAGTCAAAGCAAAGAGATGCAATGCAATGGAGTTATACCCTGCTGTCTTCCCTTGACCAATGCTGCACTCCTCTCTGCTTATTTTCCCTGTCCAGTTGACATGTATTAATACTACTAGAGAAAAAGCAGTTCGTACTTTCTTGTATTCTTCCTGAAAAGCCTTTTCTTCAACTATCTCTTCTAATACTCATCTGTCAATGGACACCTGTGCGACTATCTGTGGGGTCATCTTCAGAACACAGAGCTCAGCTTTTACCACTTCATCTGTCCTGAGGTGTTTTATCTTACTCTTTTGAGTAGATTGGAGCCTCCCAGTGTCTCCTGCTGTCCCATCTCATATATGCCCATAACCAAACACTAATCACACTTGATTTTATTGTTTATCTTCTATATTCTTTATAAGCTCTTTAAGAGTAGAAATCATGTCTGTCATAGACTCCATTGTATCTCAATTTCGCCCCCCTCAGTTTCCTGACTTGTAAAATGTAGACGTTGCTGAGGGTAACTCTCTGCAGGGTTGTCTTGAAAATTAAATAAGTATTACACACAAGAGGCTTAAAACAGTGTCTGACACATGATAAGGGCTGTGCATAATTGTTAGCTTTATTATTAAATAGTTTAATCTTATTATATTGATAGTTTTGTAAACCCTGTTTTACAGAAGAGAAAACTAAGGCACAGAGGCTAAGCAATTTTTTCATGGCCATGAAGCTAGTAGAAAATACTCAATATCTGAATGAATAGTAAATTGTTTAAAACCATCACATGTACAGATTATTTCTTTATTGAAATATTCTACATTGTTTATGTCAATAATGCATGATTTTAAAACAATTCTGAGGAAAAAGTAGTTAAAATTCTCAAGTACTATATATAATGTATGTTTTTTCTTTTTCAGAGAATAATAGAATTCTTGTGGTAAATTATGTTCATAATCTAAATATTGGTAACCTATGATATCCCTCTAAGATACAGAATTTATATACAAAAATAAAAAAGTACAGAGCAACATAGTCCACTTGGCAGTTCCACCTAACAGCAGCCCAGGTCTGTCCTTCAATTCATCATATCTAAACCTGGGGACAACTGTATTTACTATGTTGAAGCGAATTTAATCTTAATGAAATCAGGGATTGACAGATTCGCGTGCTGTATACAGATTGCTGAAGTGGTAAACAAACCTTATGGAACTGGAACATCATGCATCATTGAGATGAATTAGGAAGCTACTTAAAAATTATATTTGTGATTATTAGATTCACATAACGGAAACACTCTAAATTGAAATGAGAGACAAAAATGGTAAAAGAACTGATCTTTAATAAAATATTTTGAGGCTTTGAAAGATACTAAAAAGGCAGAAAATAGTCAGACAAAACTAAAAGCTCAAAAAATAACCCAAATCAGAATAGTCTAAAGATAACTAAAGTGAATAGTAAGAAAAACATACATTATTTTTGACTTTTTCTCTAGTGTTCCATAATGTGAATATGTAAACTAAGTAGAAAACAACAAACCAGAAAAGAAAAAAAATTAGCAAAGTTATCAGTTTTAAATTTTTTATTTAAATTTTACATTTATCAAATAGTTCATTGTATACTGAACTATCAAACAATGTTTTATGAAAAAAAAGTTAGTTTCTTGCATCTTTTTCCACTTTACCACTCCAACTTTAGCTCCTCAAAGACAACCATTTTCTACTTATTCACTAGTTTGTTTCATCATTTAGTTCCACATTTCTAGATAATAAGCATCTAATACTAGTTTATTTAAATAATTAAAATAAGTATAAATAATATTGTTATGTACTTATATCTCAATTTAGAAATAAAACATACTAGCTACTGTTGGATTGCCTTTTCCCCAAAGGAAACCAATATTCTGTTTGTTGTTTATGATTTTTATTAAACTAGCATTGTAATAGCTCAATCTATTTATTTTGTCATATCTCAGAAGATAAAACTAATGCAAAGTTGATTCTTTTATTATGCAAGTACAAACACTGCTGAATTCCTTTTTTTCTGTAATCAAGGATAAAGTAATGGCCCACATCATTCTCTAGGCTATACAACTATCTTGAAAACCGAAGTGTTCTCATGACTCTTACAGCCCTGTTAGTTAGGCTCCATAGGCTGATCTAGGACAAGTAGACTGGGTCTGTAAGGGCACAGGATGATATCAGGGAAAGAGGACAGAAGAGTGAGTCTGAGTCTCTGCCCTGCTGCTGAGTTTTTTTGACAACTGCTTTAACCACTTTAATCATTAATAAGGAGGGGTAAGAATTTGGCTCTGGGAAGAATAAACACAAGATCTTGAAAAATTAATCATTAAGAGAGTTTGAGGCAGGACTGTTTGAGACAGAGAGAGAAAGGCAAGACTGTTTGAGCAGTATGAAGGAGTCTTTTGGTCAAGAAATTATTGTTTCTGAAAATGCTGTTTCTGGATAATTTACTTAAGACTCATTTTTGTGTTTTCAAATGAATAGAATCAAATTGAATCAGAATTTCTACGGTGAAGACTGAGAAATTTGCATATTATCAAACACCCCTTCTACCCAAATCTTTCTGCCATATATATATATATATTTATATATATATTATATTATATATATAAATATATTTTATATATATATATAAACTTGGGAACTACACATAGTGACAATAGTATCTAATTTTAAGCTGTTTACTCCATTATACAAACACCCAAAAATATTGAAGAAGCTTCCATTTTGGTTCTCGACTTTTACAGTAGCCAGCCTGATTTAATTTCTGAAGTCATTGCTTAGAATCAACCTGAACTGATAAAAGCCTGTTATTCCATCAAAGAGAGAAAAAAGGAGAAGGAGAGAGAAAAGAGAGAGAGAGACAGAGACACACATTTAATTTACTCATTCCAGAAAAATTTCTTCATAGAAGCTTGAAATTAAAGGACTGTGCAATTAATTTTTTGTAGTATGCCTTTCTGATACATGAAAACCGTTAAAATTATTTCACATATGGGATACAAAATCGGATTTCCTACTGATTCTAACATAGTGCTGAAAATGTTTAGACTACATATTCAAAGACAATATTCCATTTTGCTCCCATATAACTTAGGTGAATATTCATATTCATTTTTGAGAAAATAGGATGAAGGCTATCATATGTGCTATCTCAAATAAATAAACTAAAAACGAAGATTGAATATCAACAAAGTCAGTATTGGTAAATGTCATAGGTAATTCTATACAAGTTTTATAAATCCCTTTCTGGAGTTGAATGCTTTGCATCAACATCTCTAAGCTTACAGTGCTTACTAATTATAGTGTTCTGAATTGATTTTCCATAAATATCCCCTTAATGTGTTATAGCATTGATTGAAGCAATTATAAAAAGACCTGAAAATCAGAGATAGGGCCTGGGGGAAGAAATATGGTGAGATATATGATCTTTGCCTAGCCTACGTGTGAAACAAGTCATATGGCAGCTGGAGGATAACTGAGATTATTGAATAGCAACCCACTCTTGGAGCAGGTGTTTGGAATCTAAAATAATTACCTAAATGTGCATATCTGAGTTTGTCATTACCACTTAGCATCTCCCCTGCCTAGCGGAGGAACACTAAACAAACTCAGGGAATTTAGGACCAAATTTATAAATTTGCCAGTGAAATAGATTTTTTCAGGGTATTTGCTTGGAACTGTCTAGCACAGATGACCAGATGGGCTCAGAAATCACATTATTTTCCATCTATTATGCTTGAGAATCTGGATATTCCCAAATGATAGCTGTTGAAAACGGGATGTTCTCATAAGATCTCTAAATCCTAAAGACAATCTCTGGACATTAAAAACATTTAATGGCAAAGCTGAACTGATAATTTGGCTCAAGAATTACTCCATGAGAAACAACACTCAAGAGTGTTAAGCCGCATTTTGGTCCTACATTTTTAGGTGCCAGCTGAGAGTCCCTGAGCCGTCCTGTATACTGCTGTACATTTCTGCCTGTCACTTTGTCTCTTTACATCATTAAATAACATTTTAAAGAAATATTTCAGAAGTTAACATGTAATGGATCTCCAGTAAAACACCTTGTAAATAATGCTACTTGTCACATGGCTTTGTAAAAAAGATGATGGGAGATGGTGAAATCAGTACTAAGCAGTACCATTCACTTGGGAATAACTATATGATGCATAATCATGTTAATTATCTTCATTTTCTTCATAAGTGTTACTTCAAACGTTTTATACCTGTATAATTTTATTTGCCTTAAGGGGGTTAACTGAATTTTATGTGAATAACTTAACTTACATAGTTTCTTTAGCTATATAGTAAAGTCATCATGGGCAGAACAAATGACCTTCATCTCTTTTTATCAACTGTATAGGAATGAATACTTTACCTTCCATATCTTAAAATTATAATATCAAATATTTATGTAGCATTTATCATGTGCTTGGTGCATTACTGGTGGAAAGTATCCAAGTTACCAGCGGTGAATCTGTACAGGTCTGCAGCAACCTCAATTCTTGCCTCCTCAAAAGAAAAAATTTGAGTGAGGGGCATAAGCCAGAAAAAGAGACCAAGGCAAGTTTCAGAGCAGGAGTGGACGTTGATTTAAAAAGACTTTAGAACACATGGACACAGGGAGGCGAACATCCCACACCAGGGTCTGTCAGGGGGTGGGGGAGGGATAGCCTTAGGAGAAATACCTAATGTAGATGATGACAGGTTGATGGGTGCATCAAACCACCACGACACGTGTATACCTATGTAACAAACCTGCACGTTCTGCACATGTATCCCAGAACTTAAAGTATAATGAAAAAACAAAAAGAAAAAAAATTCTTAAGGCAGTTGTTGTAGAGTGTTTAGTAGATCTACCATCAAGTCTTTTTCAGAGGTATTTTGTTTGTTTGTTTTCATGTAAAAGGGACATACTTTCCTAAAGGAAAAAAAAAAGGCTTTACAACAGGAGAACAGGAAAGAAAAGAAAGTATGCGTGGAAGAGACCCAGGCGGTCACCAAGGTCAAGTGCCCCATTTAGCCATGATCTTAGGACTATATAGGCCGACCCACTTCTGGCGTTTTGCATCTCTTTCCCAGGATTCTTTCCTTAGAGTGGGCTGCCCACATGCGGAGTGCCCTCCTTACCCGTGGGAAGTGAGCAAGTACAGTGTGTTTAGGAAGTTGTACCCGTGCCCATCTGATGCTTTTCTCCCCTTTTCCAGCGGAGTGTCCTGGAAGGTCATGCTTGCCATTTTTGTCTCTTAATGCACATTCCTGGGAAGTTGCTTCTCCCTGGTATCTGCATTTAGTTAACACTTTAGCGCGACAGGTGTGGACCACCAGGAAATAGCTTCTCCCTGGCACCGGCTACCAATTAATCACTTTTAGAGAGGCAACGTGATAATTGCCAAACCGTCAACCAGCATTCCTGGTGGGTAGGGGAGAGCCCTCTCCTGCCTCACTCTTGTCTCCCTAGCTACCTGAAACAGCTGTGGTTGCAAGTATTTTATATACAACTTGTTCAATCATGATAATAATCCAATGCCTTAGGTATAGATAATTATCTCCACTTTGCAAATGCAGAAATTGAATAACAAAGCATTTATTCAACTTGCCCTCAGTCAAAGTTATGAAGATTCAAGAGAGGGATTTAAACTGAGGAAGTCTGGTGAAAATGAAATAAAATGAAATATTTCATTTTAAAGGCAATGAGCGTTTGCATATTTTAAGTACCAAAAAAAGAGAAGCTAGAAAATATTTGATTACTTATTTGAAATACTTTCCTACTTTATATAAAGCACAATTCATTCACCAATTATTTATTGAAACTCTTTAATGTATCAGTCACTGTACTAGGCACAGAGGGTCTAAAGCAATAAGTGAGTGAGGCAAATACCCTGTTTTAATGGAGGTTATAAGGAGGGAAACAGAAAATAAACAAGCTAAACTGTGATAGAGGAACAACGGGTGGTAATAGTGCTTTAGATTGCTTGGTCAGGAAAAACCCCCACTTGAGGAGGTGGCAATGAAAAAGAAAGATGAAAAGCCAGAGATGCAAAGAGCAGAAAAGCACTCTAGGCAAAAGCAAGTAAATTCGCTGAAGCAGGAAAAACGTGTGTTTGAGGAACAAATGGAAGGCATATGGTTTGCATATAATGAGTGAGAAGAAGTGTTGGGAGTTAATTGTGTTCCTCCCAAATTCATATGTTAAAGTCCTAATTTGCAGTACCTCAGAATGTGACTGTCTTTGGAGATAGGGCCTCTAAAAAGGTAACTAAGGTAAAATTAGTTCTTAAGGGCAGACCCTAATCCAATATGACTAAAGTCCTAGTAAGAGGAGATTAGGACAGGCACAGAGAGAAGACCATGAAAAGATAGAGGGAGAAGAAAGCCATTTACAAGCCAAGGAGAGAAGCCTCAGAAGAAACCAATCCTGCTGACACCTTGATCTCAGAATTATAGCCCGAGAATCATGAGAAAATAATTTTCTGTTATTTAAGTAACTTGGTTTGTGGAGCTTTGTTAAGGCAGTCCTAGCAAACTGGTAAGGGGAGAGTGATGTGAACTGGAGCTGGAAAGATAGATGAGGCCAAATCATGACTGCGATGGTAAGGAGTTTGAATTTCATTTTAAAGGCAATGAAAAACCAATAATAGGTATTAAATAGCCTAGTAGCATTGTATGATTTATGCTTTAAGAGGATCACTAGCTGCTTTGTGCAGAAAAGACTTTAGATAGACAAGAATGACAGGAGTATGAAATATATCAGAATAAATAGGATGGAGAGATGGATGAAGGGTGTAGGTGCTGGAATAAAAGATGTAGATATTCGATATGTATTTTAAGAATGAAAGTGACAGTACTTGTAGATGAATTGCATCTTAAGAGTGAGGAAAAGAAAAGAATCAACTCTGACTCTTAGACTCTCTGGTTTAATATCTTTATGCCAAAATTGTGCTATTTGATGAGTGTTTCTAAATGGTATTTTTATGAAGTTCTAAATTATTTATCTCCACAGATAATGAGAATACTGATACACAATCAAGGAAAATGCTTACTAGATTAGATTTCTAATTTAGTAGGTGGGTTTGACCAAATGCAACTACATACACTGGGTCACTTGATCCCTCTTAAATCAATGGTTAAATGGTTGGATTCGTGGATCAATAGATGAGAACTAAAAAAAGATAAGATGTCCCTTGAGGATCATACTACCCTAATATGTCTAAAAGTCAGCATCATACTGGTATCAAAACAGATATATAGACCAATGGAACAGAACGGAGACCTCAGAAATAACACCACACATCTACAACCATCTGATCTTCAACAAACCTGACAAAAACAAGTAATGGAGAAAGGATTCCCTATTTAATAAATAGTGTTGGGAAAATTGGCTAGTCATATGCAGAAAACAGAAACTGTACCCTTTCCTTATACCTTCTATAAAAATTAACTCAAAATGGATTAAAGACTTAAATATAAAACCTAAAACCATAAAACCCCTAGAAGAAAACCTAGGCAATACCATTCAGGGCATAGACATGGGTAAAGACTTCATGACTAAGACATCAAAAGCAATTGCAACAAAAGCCAAAATTGACACATGGGATGTAATTAAACTAAAGAGCTTCTGCACAGCAAATGAAACTATCATCAGAGTGAACAGGCAACCTACAGAATGGAAAAAAATTTTTGCAATCTATCTGTCTGATAAAGGTGTAATATCCAGACTCTACAAGGAACTTACACATACTGACAAGAAAAAAACAACTCCATCAAAAAGTGGGCAAAGGATGTGAACAGACACTTCTCAAAAGAAGACATTTATATGGTCAACAAACATATGAAAAAGTCTCATCATCACATGTCATTAGAGAAATGCAAATCAAAACCACAATGAGATACCATCTCATGACAATTAGAAAAACAATCATTAAAAAGTCAGGAAACAAAGATTCTGACGAGGCTGTGGAGAAGTAAGAACTTTTACACTGTTGGTGGGAGCGTAGGTTAGTTCAATCATTGTGGAAAACAGTGTAGCTGTTCCTCAAGGATCTAGAACCAGAAATACCATTTGACCCAGCAATCCCATTACTGCCTATATACCCAAAGGATTATAAATTATTCTGCTATAAAGACACATGCACACGTATGTTTATTGCAGCACTATTTACAATAGCAAAGACTTGGAACCAACCCAAATGACCATCAATGATAAACCGGATAAAGAAAATGTGGCACATATGTAACATGGAATACTGTGCAGCCATAACAATGGATGAGTTCATGTCCTTTACAGGGACATAGATGAAGCTGAAAGCCATCATTCTCAGCAAACTAACACAGTAACAGAAAACCAAACACTGCGTGTTCTCACTCATAAGTGGGAGTTGAACAATGAGAACACATGGACACAGAGAGAGGAACATCACACACCAGGACCTGTCAGGAGGTGGGGGCCAAAGGGAGGGAGAGCATTAGGACAAACACCTAATGCATGTGAGGCTTAAAACCTAGATGATGGGTTGATAGGTGCAGCAAACCACCATGTCATATATATATGTATGTAACAAATCTGCACATTCTGCACATGTATTCCAAAACTTCAAGTAAAATTAAAAATATATATATTTCCTATACAAAAGATTCAAAATGAAATCCAACACAAGGGTTTTTTTTTTTTTTTTTTTTTTTATCATCACCATCGTGGATACAAAGGGAATTGTAAGTGATGGAAGCTTAATAAATGATATTGTCAGAAAAGTAAAAAAAAGAAATCAAGTGAAAAAAATCCAATATGATAAGTACCAAATCCAATATGAAATAAAAATATTTCAGGCTTACACTCCATAGTCTGTATTGCAACTTCTCAACTATGCCTTTGTGGTATGAAAGTAGTCATAAACCATATGTAATTGAATAGACATGACTATGTTCCAATAAAACTTTATAAAAACAGGTGGCCAGCCTATGGGCTTAAGTTTGCTCCTGCTGCTCTACATGTAGCAGTAATAAGACTTCAGCTGTGGAAACAAAGCAGAAAGGAATGTGACACATGTGTAGAAGCCAATCAAATAGAAATTGCCATGCCGGTGTAGCACTTTCCACATAGACCTTGTTAGAACCTAATGATAAATAAAAATGAAGTGTTACAAAGGTTGAATGTGGGACAGAGGTTATCTGATTACCAAGGTAGTATGGAGATGTGCCATGAAAGGTTCGGTAGAGACTACTAACTGCCCATCAAAGAGTCATGCTCCCTGCTGATAAGGTAGAGTTGCTGTTGGGGAGTAGGTGCTTATACAGGGATCACATTTCTCCACCCCCCTTAAAATTACATGGGGTCATATGACTAGTTCTTACCAGTGAAATGTGGGCAGAAGCAATGAGTGTGACCTCCTTGGCTGAGGGGGTTAAGAAGTGATGTCTCCTTCTCCAGTACCTCTTCCCCATTGACTGGGTGGACGTGGACCTGGTTGACCTTGGAAGACTTAGGTTGAAAATGGTAGTCCTGAATGACTCTGTGAAGCAGACCACCATACTCACTACCCTGCCTCACATCACTGACCAAGAACAGCTGCAATGAACTATTGTGTGGACAAGAAATATATTTTTATGATATTAAGTCATTGAAATTTTAGAGATTGTCTCTTTTAGAAGCTGACATTATCCTAAGAAACGCAGATGGATATCACTGAAACTGCAGAGATGGGGGCAGAATGAAGGGCCCTCTGATAGAGATTGTATAATGAATAAGGCATAGAGGTGAGAAATTACAAAAAAAAAAAAAAAAAGCAGGGAGCTTTCTGCATGTTGGTGGACACTGAAAAAAAGTAACAAATAAATAAAAGAAAGAGGAGGTCAGTTTGTTAGAGCACCTCTGCTGAGGTGTAACTTGAGATAAACAGTTGGGTCTTGATCATATAATGGAGGCTTTTGAGTACCAGAATAAGTATGTATATTTAATTCATAAGGCAGTAGAGATCTGTCAAAATTGTGAGCTTGGATGTTATATATTCAAAGGAACTCATATAATGATTTTTAATATTTATTTAAGTATACCATGACTCATCAAAGAAAGACTCATAGCAGCTTTTGAGTTATTAATCTTAGCAGTGATGTGTAGAAAGGATTGAATTGAAAAGAGAGAGGAAGCAAGAAACACTAAAGAATATTGGAATATTTTTGTCTAAATTAGGTATCTGCAAACTTTTCTTAAGGGCCAGATAATAAATATTTCAGGCTTATAGTCCATGATCTGTATTGCAACTTCTCAACTCTGCCTTTGTAGTATGAAAGTAGTCATAAATCATATGTAATTAAGTAAGCATGACTGTTCCAATAAAACTTTATAAAAACGGGTGGCCAAGTTTGCTCCTACTGCTCTACATGTAGCAGTAACAAGACTTCAACTGTGGAAACAAAGAAGAAAGAAATGTGGCACATGTTTAGAAGTCAATCAAATAGAAATTGCCATGCCATTATAGCACTTTCCACATTGACCCTAATAATTGACATGCCTTTTACTCTTCCACTAGACTAGGAGCTCTGTGAAGTAAAAGCATAACTGTATTCCCTTTTTATTGAAAAAATAGTAAATATTCAATGAAATGTTTCTTTAACCAATTTGATAAGCTTTTACTGATTGACTATGGAGAGCACAAAAGCATGAACAAAGTTCCCAAGTTTTTCAGAGTGTCTATTAAACTTGAATGAATGGAAAATAGTCATACTGTTATTAGAAACTTTTGTGACTCTGATAAACTTACTTAACCCTTCTACACCTACATGTCCCAAAGGTATCTCAAAGTTACCAGGTATACAGTGCTACATTAGTGTTCCCTTCCTTCTCCACCCCAAAATATGATCTTCCAGTGTTCTCTGTCTTAATTGCCTATCATCTATCCAGTTGCTAAAAACAGAAATCCTGACCCACTCTTGTCCCCTTACTTGGAGGAATAAGGACAATACAATTTAAGGGGAAATCCAAGTCTTCAGACATTCTTCTGGGCCCTACCTTTAAATTACATTTTAAAAAATCCATCTATTTCACTACTATCATTTTTCATCTGGATTACCGTAAAACACCCCTGCTTCCAATATTGCCCTCCTTGCATTCTCTACATAATGAAGCCAGTTACTATTTTGGTTAGCACTATTCAATGATTTTCTATTGAGCTGGAATAAGTCTGTATTCCACATCATAACCTACAAGGACCATGATGGGTCTCTTAACCGTGTCTCTAACCTAGTTTTCAGGGCCACTCTTTACCTTATTCAATACTGACCAGCTATTGTTACTGTTATTTCCTAATAATAGTCAAGCTCATTTTTGCTTCCAAGTATTTTTGTTTTCTCTTCTTCCTGCCCAGCTCTTTCCTATTCTCTTTGCATGGTAGGCAAGTGGAGTGTCTTTGCGCTTGGTCCAAAAACTAGAATTCCCAGAATTTCCTCTGTGTATAGTTCCAGATTAGCCTTAGACACAGGAAATATTTTGCCTGAGATTACAAAGGTGGACATGAAGTTGCAGCCACATTGTTTTTACTCTCTGAAAGATGATGCAGATCAACCAGACACTCAGGTACACCAGGTATCTTACTGATGTGTGGCAGCTCACATTTTGCAGTGTGACAGCATCCCAGTCCATGCATTCTCCAGCTCTGGCCAGATCTCCTTCATCTTCTCTGATTACTAATCCTACCTATGCAACTGTGGAGAAGACAGGTGCTAGCTACTCCTGCAGGTCACCTACAGAATCAGGTTGGAGTTATTGAAAGACATGACATGGTTTCAGTAGTCTTTTTGGTTTCCAATTTGTCTCTGCTGATTTCAGTTTGTCCTTGAAATTGTCCACATTGAGCTTTCCTTCCTGACTGCCAGTCTGGTTGATGTATGCCAACTTCAGACTCAACTCAGCAAACAAAGATAGCAGGCTGCCTAGACTGTCCCATCAGCTTCCATACTTGCATAATGACTAACCTCTATAATAAATTCCTTATTCTGTGATCTCACAGCAATGCTGCTTCTATGAGTGAATTCTACTTTCGGTTTTAATAAAAATGTAAATTATTTAAAGAGATCTTTCCTGACTCCGCATCTTAAATAGATCCATTCCATTATGTTTATTTTCCTTAGTGTGCCTATCACAGACATGGTTATTGATTTTATTGTTGAGTATCTCTTTGCCCCTAGAAAGCAAACTCTTTGAGTAAAAGAACATGTGTGTTGGTTAATACTGAGTGTCAACTTTATTGGATTGAATGATGCAAAGTATTTGTTTCTAGTTGTGTCTGTGAGGGTGTCGCCAAAGGAGATTAACATTTGAGTCAGTGAACTGGGAGACACAGACCCACCCTCAATCTGGGTGGGCACCATCTAATCAGCTGCCAGGCTGGCTAGGATAAAAGCAGACAGAAGAACGTGGGAAGAGTAGACTGGCTAAGTCTTCTGGCATCCATCTTTCTCCCATGCTGGATACTTCCTGCCCTCGAACATTGGATTTCAAGTTCTTCAGCTTTTGGACTCTTGGAAGTACACCAGTGGTTTTGCAGGGGCTTCCAGGCCTTCTTCTTTTTTTTTTTTTTTTGAGACGGAATCTCGCTCTGTCGCCCAGGCTCGAGTGCAGTGGCCCAATCTCAGCTCACGGCAAGCTCCGCCTCCGGGGTTTATGCCATTCTCCTGCCTCAGCCTCCAGAGTAGCTGGGACTACAGGTGCCCATCACCTCACCCAGCTAGTTTTTTGTATTTTTTAGTAGAGACGGGGTTTCACCGTTTTAGCCAGGATGGTCTTGATCTCCTGACCCGCCCATCTCTGCTATAGACTGAAGGCTGCAATTTTGGCTTCCCTACTTTTGAGGGTTTTGGACTTGGACTGACTTCCTTGTTTCTCAGCTTGCAGATGGCCTATTGTGGGACTTAACCTTGTGATTCTGTGAGTCAGTACTCCTTAATAAACTCCCTTTCATATATACATCTATCCTATTAGTCCTGTCCCTCTAGAGAACCCTGACTAATACAACTTGTATGTCCACTGGATGCTCCTACACACACACACACACACACACACACACACACACACGCTCCTGATGGACGCTGCAGCAGAAACAAGGAGAAGCAAAATGCAGCTCAATGGAACAAGAAGTAGCCCCATCATTCCTCCTGCAGTATTCCACTATCCTGTACTGCCAAAACTTTACATAGTGCTTATCGTAAGGGAGAAATGTTTACTCAAGTCTACTTTAGCAGAGAAGGTACTTACAGGTGAACTTGGAGTGGAGAGACAATAAGTTGATAAATGCTACAGAGCCTGTTGATTGTTGAGTAGGATTCCAATGATAACCATGGGTCCTACTGATTCTATGTTCCCCGTTTGTACCCTTCTAAGTCCAGTATTCAGCAGTGATGATGGCATACAATGCGAGCTCATGTCAGGATGATGGATTTATTCAGATATACAAGAGTATTGATTCTTAGGTATGAAATTCATCAGATGTATTCCAGAATATAAGAAGTAGAAAGCCAGGATTCTCATGATCTAGGCTGAGAATGGTAGTGTGGGTCAAAAAATAAATAGATAAACCTTTCCACCAAAAACAGTTTCTCAAAGACTATGGAAGGAGATAGAGAATTCATCTCAAATATTCTCTTTTCATATTCAGTATGTGAGGGATCACATACCAGAGTAGTGAATTCTTTATCCTAAATACCCCTAAACTTTCCACTTTTGGCCCCACCTCCACATAACTGTTGTTCATATGTCTTGATGTATTAGTTTCTGTTCAATATTAAGAAGCCCCAAATAACATAATATGGCAAGATACATCTTTTTTTGGAGGGAGAAATACAGAGAGGTCAAAATCATAATGCTCCTTAGAGGATTGCAAAATTAAAATGTCTAGTAATACATACATTTAGATGATCACATCTTAGTTAAAGGAATATGAACAGGGCAGTGACTAGTGTTTGGGATATGACCAGGGTTAGAGGATGGTGTTCCTTCCACCACACCTTCCCCCCATCAAATATTGGCAAACTCTTCAAAGATATTTCTTCCATGTTTTCCACCCACTTCTGAAGATTTGTCAATTCCTGTTTTATTACTACTTTGTTCTAGTTGTTATACAACATAAGTGTTTCCTTCCCAGACTTGCCTCTTTTACTGTAGAAAAGACAAGCAAATCTTTAATCATCACTGTGATTATCTGTAGTCTATCCCCTCCTCTATATCCCCATCTTCAAAGAAACCCAGAACTATCCCATTTTTCTGTAGACGTCTACTTGGTAGTCAACTCTTGTAAGCACAACATTGGGCTTTATTCATATAAAGAAGGGCTCTGCCCTGCCTTTGAAGTTCACTTAACCTTTCCTGATTTACTATTCAGATCCCCACTATTACTTCTAAAACAGAATGGGCAAGCTCAAATAATAGTTTTTGTTTGCTAGAAATGAAAAACAACATTTTTATATTCATAAATTATACATTGTTATTGCCTGAAACTTACAGATAATTTGTCTTTGATAAAACATTTAGATTATCCTAACTTCATTCTCGCTGATACAGATCAGTCATTGGAACAGTTAGAGTAAATGTTATTTTTATACAAATATGATGACCAAAAAATATCTCTAATAGCTTCCATCATTCCAAAATTTAATTATTAAGTCATTAATATCCTAGAGTTACTGTAAAAAAATCACCAAAATTGGGCAGCTTAAAACAACAGACATTTATTCTCTCATAGTTCTGGAAAATAGAAGTTTAAAATCAAGGAATCATATTTCCTCTATGACTAAGGGTAGAATCGTCCCTAGCTTCCTCCTTGATTCAGGTAGTAGCCATCAGTCCTTGGCGTTCCTTGACTTTCAGGTGTATAACTCCAGTGTCTGCTTCTGTCTTCATGTGGCATTCTTCCCTCTGTGTCTATGTTTGTGGGCCCCAAACTTCCCCCATCTTTAAGGAGACAAGTAATTGGATTATAGCAATTAGGGCTCATCTTAGTTCAATATGATCATCTCTTAGCTATATTACACTGGCAAAGGCCCAATTTTCAAATAAGATCACATTGTCATGTACAGGAAGTTAAGACTTCAACATACCTTTTGGGGATGTACAATTCAATCCACAACATAAAGCAACTGAAATGTAGAATTTGTTAGTTGGTTTTGGTTTCATGTTGTCACTTCTGTTTGCTCTAAATGAGTAAAATTATACTTGCAACATTTAAAAATTTTATCTAGATAAATTGATTCTTAAAATAATGGATTGGGAATAAAATCAGAAATCATATTGAAATTTATAATATCCACTAAGGATATTTTCAGATTTGCTTCCTTCAGAATACTTTTTGAAGTGAATAAAGCAAACCTGTGCTATGATCTCATGGAGAGGTGATGAAGGATAAGTCAGGAAAGGATAGTGCCATGCTTTGCAACCTGAAACATGTGAACAAAGTGCTTTGAGTAGAAAAGAATGAAACTGCTTGTCTAAGAACGCTTAGGAAAACATAATTCCACTGTTATGAAAGTCAGTGTCATAGGAATCTGGTTACAGTTTCATGAAGCAGAGAAAGATTTTAAAATTTATTATAATTCATTATTTAGTTCAAAATCTTACTTTATATTTCTCGAATTCTTATATAACTAGGCTATACTGACCCAGGAATAGTAGAGTATAGGGCTTTAGGAAGGAGAATTGTGAAAGCCTTTGATTTAGCAGCAGTAACCAAACAAGGATATTTTGGAACGCCACATTGTTAAATTTTTTTTCTTTATTTATTTTTCAATTTTTTGTGAGTACATAGTAGATATATATATTTATGGGGTACATGAGATGTTTTCATACATGCATGCAATGTGAAATAAGCTTATCATGGAGTATGGGTTATCCATCTCCTCAACCATTTATCCTTTGAGTTACAAACAATCTAATTACATTCTTTATGATAGTTTAGGCTGGGCACAGTGGCTCATGCCTGTACTCCCAGCACTTTGGGAGGCCAAAGTGGACAAATCACCTGAGGTCAGGAGTTCGAGACCAGCCTGGCCAATGTGGCGAAACCTTGTCTCTACTAAAAATACAAAAATTAGCCGGGCATGGTGGTACATGCCTATAATCCCAGCTACTCAGGAAACTGAGGCAGGAGAATTGCTTGAACTCAGGAGGTAGAGGTTGCAGTGAGCCGAGATTGCGCCACTGTACTCCAGCCTGGGTGACAGAGCAAGATGCCATCTCAATATACAGTGTTACTATTGACTATAGTCACAGTGTTGTGCTACCAAATAGTAGGTCTCTATTAGGGTACTGCAGAGGGACGGAACTAATAGGATATACACATATGTGAAAAGGAGTTTATTAAGGAAAATTGGCTTATGTGATCACAAGTTGAAGTCCCACGATAAGCCATCTGAAAACTGAGGGAGAAAGAAGCCAGTAATGTCTCATTCTGAGTCCAAAAGCCTCAAAAGTAGGGAAGCTGACCATGCAGATTTCAGTCTGTGGCCAAAGGCCTGAGAACCCCTGGCAGACCACTCACGTAAGTCCAGGAGTCTAAAAGCCGAAAAACCCAGAATCCAATGTCCAACAGCAGGAAGAATGGATGGAAGCATCCATCACAGGAGAAAGAGGAAAGCCAGAAGACTCAGCAAGCCAGCTTATCCCACCTTCTTCTGCCTGCTTTGTTTTAGCTGCACTGGCAACCAATTAGATGGTGCCCACTCACATTGAGGGTGGGTCTTCCTTCCCCAGTCCACTGACTCAAATGTTAATCTTCTCTGGCAGCACCCTCAGAGACACACCCAGAAACAATACTTTACCAGCTAGCTAGGCGTCCTTCAATCTAATCAAGTTGACACCTAATATTATTAACCATCACTATTTTCTTACCTTTCGAGACTTCCATGTGGGATGCTAATGTTTCTTTATTTCTCTTTTAGCCAATAAAATCTTCCTGCAGACCAATTTGACAGTTTCTACACTTCCCCAGTTCCACCCTTAATTTTGGGTCAAGAAAAATAATTTCTATGGCCTGTTAATATAATAGATTGCTTTATTTTTCTCCCAAGAGTGTTAGATATTCTTTTTAAAATGATTTTGGGGGACTGGACCTGATACCTCAGTATGTGTGAAGAGAATATGCCAACTGGAATTTCTACTAATTTTTACTATAATCCATAAGGCTATCACATAGTGGATAGTGGACTATCAACAAACGAAAGCCCTGGTGAGAACTACTCACTTTACCCTTCATAGTAGGATGACCCTTGATTCCAGGTTGACTTTTCTCGAATCCTCTATCATTGGTAGAGTTCTAAAGGTTAGGTTTTAAAAAAATTGTTCATTGCTACCTGGTGTGAGAAAGAGAGACATAGGTGCATGTTTGCATTTAGCAATTATTTCTAGATTAGTGGGAAGGTCACTTTATCTTTAGACCAAGAAAGATGTGTCTCCTTTGACAAAAAAAATAAATAAATAACTTTTGAAGTATGTAGAGTCATTTATGCATCCTTAATATACTGTCTGTCCCATGCACACTCATGAATGCACACATATACAAAATTCACAACAAACAAAACAGAACAGACTGAAGTTCCTACTGTGATTAAGTCAGTGATGATTTCCGTGTATATGAACTGTTTAAGTCCGGTTCGTGATTTTTTTTGTTTCTTTTGATATTCTGAAGCCTGATCTTGTGACACACAGGTTTTGTTTTGCAATAACAGAAAATATTTTTTTAACTTGTCTCATCCTGAAGTGAAAATCACAGTTGAACTGTGTGTATGGTTTTCATCTTCCCACAGCCCCAGACCCTACCCTGTATCCTACTTTGTATCAGAAGTATTGGGATATCTTCATTAATTGTGATAACAGTGCCTTATATCTTATCAGGTTAGAGTATTGGATTAATAGTGCCTTCTACTTTATTGTGTCAGTATATTGTACTTTTTGGAATTAGAAAATAAGATCTTAGTTGCCCTTGTGATTGTTACTGTTATTTATCTTTTAATCCCAGTAAAGCCTAGCAATAACATCATAATACGATTTAATATATCTACTTACTGTATAAAGTGGTAAAAGGTAGAAAACCAACATTTGGACATACCCACCCATATCTATGAATTTAGATAGCACTTTAGCTAATGGGAATTAGAAAACTAAATTTTGAAATTCTAAGACGTTTATACTGATTGTATCTGTAGCATAATGAACTCCCAATATTGTTGTAAACTCTTGTTTAGAATTGCCACTCAGAAAAATTTAATAGCAGAGATAATTTTCACAAATACTAATTTCCTGCTACTGTGCTACTTTCTTTCATTCAGTCTCTCTATATATTATATATTTAATAAAATTTGAAAGTGCCTTTTGGTTTCAGTGAATATTAGCAGTTGCCTCCTTCTGTACATCCATCACCATATTTTTAGCCTTTAGGTACTTTTTAAAGCTTCTTATTACATGTGACATCACACAGGGTACCTGTTTCTGGGCTTATAATCTAAGAAAAACATATCAGTTAAGGCAGACCCTGCTCTTTTCACATGTTTGAGCTCTTTCTTTTCAAGAGAACTAGACAGGTTAATATTGGTCCCCTAGTTTCCAGAAGGCAATTTTGTATTATGTAGTTTTGGATTCATTAAATCTCTGTGTTAAGTTAACGATTTGTTACAAATTGAGAAAATAATTAGTTCTCAATACAGACCTTGGCTAAAATTCATGATCAGTTCCATGCAGTCTTTTCTGTTAAGTCTCTGAAGAATTTTGAATTAAAAATTTGACTTATTGAACTCCTAATTAAATATCACAATTAGAATATAGAAATGTGAAATTTAAATGCCTTTAGTTTTCAATTACAACTGATAAAAGTTTCCCTATAAAAGTCATAAATGATTTAAAAGAATGTTGTTAACAGTCACCATCATGAGGTCAACTAAGATCCTATTTTCTATTTCTTATTTAAATAGTCAAGAGTTCTGTCATTTTATATAAATTTTATTTAGAATTGAATTATGATTCATCTGTATTTTTAAATAGAAAAAATCCTTTAAAATGAACCATATTTTTGTAACTGACCAACAGATTCTCCTTGCCTGCTGCTTGGACAGAGAGAATTTATCAAGACAGTAAAAGTGCAACAGAGAGAGACTTTAATTCACACAGAGCTGGCTGTACAGGAGACCAGGCCAGAGTTTTATTATTACTCAAATCAGTCTCCCTGAAAACTCAGGGATGGAGGTTTTTAAAGATAATTTGGTGGGTAAGGGGTGAGAAAGTGGGGAGTGTTGATTGGTTGGAAATCACAGGGAGTCAAAGCTGCCCTCTTGACCTGAGTCACTTCCTGAGTGGGGGCCACAAGACTAGATGATCCAGTTTATTGATCTGGATGGTGCCAACTGATTTGTCAAATACAGAGTCTGCAAAATATCTCAAGCATTGATCTCAGGTTTTACAATGGTGATGTTTTCTCCAGGAGCAATTTGGGGAGGTTCAGAATCTTGCAGCCTCCAGATGCATGACTCCTAAATTGTAATTTTTAATCTTGTAGCTAATTGGTTAGTTCTGAAAAGGCAGTCTAATCTTCAGGCAGGAAGGCAGTTTGTTTTGGGAAAGGACTGTTACCAACTTTGTTTCAAAGTTAAACTATAAACTAAGTTCCTCCCAAAGTTAATTCAGCCTATGCACAGCAATGACCAAGGACAGCATGGAAGTTAGAAACAACATGGGATCAGTTAGGTCAGATCTCTTTCACCATCATAATCTTCTCAGTTATAATTTTTGCAGAAGTGGTTTCATTTTATCTCGGGGTTATGATGTTTTATTGTATTATTTAATAGTTTGCTATAGATTTAATTTTATACTGGTAAAATACAAAGCTGTGTATCATTGTTCTCATTACTATATGTACAGGTTATTGATATATGTGGTTTCCTCTTTAAGCAGAACTGAGAAGACCTTTGATATGCAGGAGATTATATTTTTGTATACTTCAGACACTGCCTAAAGTAGACAGAAACGAGAGACAAAGTAAAGAAAGCAGGAGCTAAAGAGTTTACATGTGTAGTGGAGAAAAAAACTATTTTCCCCCTCTATCCTCCTAGCTCCTTTGGCTGGGCTACAAAATAAATGGACATAAAACAGATTAACTGGAAAAAAGCAATTTTCATTGCATTCATACACACAGGAGTCCTACAAAATATGAGATTCAAAGAAGGCCCAGATGATTGAAGCTTATGTAGGATCCTGAGCTTTTTAGAAAACAATAGGGGTTTGGGGCTTACAGAAAGAAATAAGTGGGTGGCACTAAATTATGGGAAGGTGAAGGGAAGATATTTATGGTGAATAAAGGTTGCATTGTTAGGCATATAAAAGACCCTCAACTGATAAAAGTTGGCTGAGACTTGTTCTCTTTCTGGTATAGGTAGCTGTAGTAATGAAAATTTTCTTTATAGATGAAAATTTCTTTGCAAAAGGGGAGTTTTTCAGAGCTACTCCTGTGCCTGTAGTTTCTCAACATAACCAGCTCAAAATAATCAATATGCCACACTTTAAGGAGTCACATTCACATCTCCACTAGTCATATTTTGGGTTGTATGTCCTGAGCCCAAATACATGGCTCATATTGATTTATAAACAATCTGTCAACAAGTATTGGTGCTCAAAATTAGCTTAGATATTCGAGGGATAAAAGGGTAAAAGTATGAGGGTAGGCATGTTGCCCTTATACCTCAGGGATTTTTCATTCTAGATATGGAGATAAAACTGTTAAACATTAACAACAACTGAACTCTACAAATGAGTATATATTAAAGATGATTAACTGGAAAATTAATATTATGCTACATGTTTAGTTCATAGGAACAGATAATAATGAACTTCATTTATATAAGTCAATTGTAATATTTTAACAAATGGAAGAAATACTGGAATTGGAATTAGAAGTTATGAGTTCTACTGCAACCTCTCCCACTTACTACATGTGTTGCTTAAAATATTGCATAATCTTTCCTAATATCTAAATATATTACATGGTCAGAGTAAATTTACATACACACTAAAAGAATAAAAACAGAGTTTGTAATCCTAAATTGATTGAAGAAAAATATGAAACAAGAATAAAATATAATTAAAAATTTTGGTCAATAAAAAGAAGGCTGGGCACGGTGGCTCATGCCTGTAATCCCAGCACTCTGGGAGGCTGAGGCCGGTGGATCACGAGGTTAGGAGATCGAGACCATCCTGGCTAACACGGTGAAACCCATCTCTACTAAAAAATACAAAAAAAATTAGTGGGTGTGGTGGCAGGTGCCTGTAGTCCCAGCTACTGGGGAAGCTGAGGCAGGAGGATGGCGTGAACCCGGGAGGCAGAGCTTGCAGTGAGCCGAGATGGTGCCACTGCACTCCAGCCCGGGCAACAGAGTGAGATTCCATCTCACAAAAAAGAAAAAAAAAAAAGAAAGAAAAAAGAAGAGTAAAGGAAAAGTGGAACAAAGTAAAAATTAAAAGATGAGATGTTAGTAAACCAGTTATTGTCAGTAATCACAATAAATATAAATGGACTGAAATTGCCAGCTAAAATTTATAGACTTCTAGATGAGATTAAAACATGAAATTCCAACTAAACATTGTTTACTAGAGACATATCTAAAACATAAGGGAACATAAATTTTGAGTGTAAAATAATGTAAAAGGAAGTACCAGGTATAGTCTAATAAAAAGAAAGCACTGGATTTTTTTTTTAATTTAAATATTTTATTTTGAAATACAGTGGACCCTTGAACGAGATGGGTTTGAATTATGCCGGTCCACATAGCAGGTTTTTCCAACCAAATGTTGATTGAAAATCTAATATTCTTGGGATCTAAAACACACATATAAAGAACACCAACTTTTGGTTTATGTGGGTTCCATAGGACATACTATGGAACTCAAATATGTATAGATTTTGGTAAATGCGGGGGTCTTGGAACTAATATCCCATGTATACTAAGGGGTGACCGTAGTTGTAGATTCATACGCAGTTGCAAGAAATGATACAGAGAGGTCCTGTGTACCCTCCCCCCATTTCTTTCAATGATAAGCTTGAATAATTAGAGTACAGTATCACAACTGGGAAATTAACATTGGTACAATACACTGACCCTGTTCAGATTCCACTGGTTTTATGTGCACTCACTTTGGTGTGTGCATTTATTTCTGTGCCATTTTATTGCATGTGTAGATTTATGAACCCTTGCCACTTTCAGGACACAAGAACTGTTCCATTATCACCAATATCCCTTATGCTATCTTTTGATAGCCACATGCCAACCCCAGTCTCTATCCCATGGCAACCCCAAATCTATTCTCTGTGTATAATGTTGTTGTTTCAAAAATATCACCTAAATGGAATGATAAATTTTTAATGTATCAAATATATTAGGTTAAAAAAGAAGAAAACTTTAAAATTATAAAAATTTGAATTTTCCAGGAAGGTAAAAATATTATAAAACTATATAATAATGAAATATAATGAAAATAATAACATAACTATAACAAATAGTACAAAACATACAAATACATATACAGAATTTTATAGATTACTAACATTGGGGATATTAATTTCCTCTTTTAATTATATATATGTTAAGCAGACAAAAAATTAATTAACAAAGACAATCTAAAAAAATTATATGACTTTATCTTACAAAGTTGTATTGTTTCTGCTCATGATATATACTCTACAGAATTCCTGTATATTTCTACCCGGAAGCATTAGTTAGAATCTTCACAAAAGCACTGTTCATAATAACAAAAAAACTGGAAGCTATCTCAATAACCATTGATAGGAGGATAGATAAGGTATTTTCACACAGTGACATATATGCAGCTGTGAAAGTGAGTGAACTATAGCAACTCACAACAATATGGGTGACTCTTAGAAATATAATATTGAATTGAGAAAGACTAATGAGTTATAACAGCATTTTTATTAAACTAAAATACAAAAAATCCCAGACCAGATATTATATATGTGCTTATGTTCATGTATACTAAAACAATTTACAAACAAGGGAAAGTTAATTTAAAACTTCAGGATAACAGCTACCTTTATGAAATATGTAGCTGTATGACATTAGAGAGAAGCCACTAGTTTCTTCAAAGTTACTGATAAAGTTTAGTTCTTACACTTGGTGGTGTGATCACCATTGTTTGTGATATTCTTCATTACATAACATGTTACATATGCTTTGTATATATGAATTTATATATAATAAAATTTTAAAAAATAAATAAATTGAGCCTAATGTTTCCCTCATTCTAATGGTGTCATAACGATATTTTAAGATAAGCAGAACTGGTGAAAGGGAAAGCTCCTTGTCAAATATAACACTGGGTACAAGTATCAGGCAAAGTCATGAGACACATATTGCTGCCTCTAGAGAGCTAGTTAACTTCCTCTCTGATACAATCTTAACTTGCCTGCATGCCTAGTCCTGCTGTTACTGCTATTGATGATGACATTGATGCTCTGCCCACCTTCAGAGAGAAAGCTTTCCTACATCTTTCTCTCTTGTAGTTTGAAGCAGAAACTCTCCTAGGAATAGAACTGCTTAGTGTCTGGCTCCAGTCCCTAGCTTCCAGGAATATTTTAAAAGAGGAAAGTGGTGCCCCTCCCTCCTGTCTCCCTATCATAAATGAGGTTGTGTCTCATCTCTATATTACTACAGGAAATTGATTTTATCCCCTTCTTACTTTCCCACTCAGGAAGCTCTTTCTTCCAGCATTCATTTATCAGATTTAACTGAAATCTTATGGGAGTTTTTAGTAAAAAAATGTTTTCCTATGTGATTATATGAATGCATAGTGGGTAGGTGTATTTTGAGGCAGACAAAAATAATGAAATAACAGTAAAATAACCACTTCCTTTTATAACAAACTGCTTCATAATTTCCTAATTGTTATATAACCTCATGGGATTAGACTTTTTCCTTGGTTATTCTATAAAATCATTGTCCAGATTATCTTCTTGCTTTCAAAAATACCATGACTGATAGACAATACATGTGTAAGATAAAATGCTTTAGCATATTATTTTATTGCCACAGAAATACAAGATAGAATCAGATAATTGAGAGAGCTGATTACTGTAATAATCTGACTTCTGAAAATTTTAAAGGATTCATTTTTTCTGAAGACACTCAAACATTTCATAGAGAAAAGAGAATATACTTTCAGGGAAAAAAATTGTGTTGACAAGGTAAGAGATAATGATATGGTTAACTGTTGAATATTTACATAATGCCCAGGATAATATATGTTGGGCATTCAAATAGGAAGATCTCAAACTGAATTCAGAGAGGTTAATTTGCCTTCTGGTCTCTCTTAGAGCTCCACTTTTTAAGTAGCATTTTTTCCTCTCGAAGACTCACAGCAGCTTTCAACTCGAAAAGTTATTTAGTCAGAATTCTATAATCTCCATCAGTCTCCATAGTGTCACTTTTTTTATAGTTAGCTAACTTTACATTTTTACTACCTCAATCTGTGCAAGCTCCTTAATACGTTTCTTCCCATATATTTATATTTTGTTTTTTGCTTTTCATTCACAATCTTAAATTTTATTGTATTTTTCTCACTTACTTGTTCTTGTCAGTTCAAGCCCTACCATTCCTGAAAATGTTCACATCCAATGTTAACACACAATGAACTGAGTAATCATGGACAAAATAGAAACATATGTAAGAAATCCAGAATAGCATCTAGCAAGTAGAACAAGCTCAATGAATGCTGGTATGTCTATATCTATATCTCTGTTCACTATGATTTCATCTACCATCTATCCATCCATCAATCAATCATCTGTGTGTGTGTGGGTGGGTGTAGCTATATCCACCTTCATCTGTATACATGGTGAGGAAAACAGAGAAAGAGAACAAATTATGTATGCGGTAATAGAAGAAGAAAGGAGACTTTTTTCTAAACTCTATAAAGTAAAATGTTTACTAGTTCAATAGGGTGAAATAAAAGAGATGAAAATCATATTTGAAACTGATATGTCCTAGGGGTATCTTGCCTTTGAACAGAAGTTCTGAATCTCGTATTCTCTTATTAAGTGCTCCAACCCATCACAGAGCTTCTCTATTCCACATTGCAAGAGAAGCCATTCTAAAGGGATCCCTGCTGTTTATGCATAATAAAAAAACCTTCAGACAACCCCATTTTAACAGATCATTAAATATTACTGCTTGTGAGGGGGTAAAATCCAAGATTCCAGGTCAATGCATTTTTATTTTTTTTGTTTTAATCTTTCTAGTAGGATACTTAAACAGAAAGTGCATAACATTTCTAAAATAACAAACCGTCAAATACAATCTATATCCAAGGAAATCAAATGCTCCTTAATAAACAAAGAAACAAATAAAATCCTCCCTTATTACCTAGACATTTAGATCATGGACAAAAGATGAACCTTAAACTTTTTTGTAATTTCCTCTATCTGGATACTGGTTACCAAGTCAGAGCCAATACGCATTGCAGATGTAAACGTATCCTCTCTGCTTTTGTTTTTCCCTACTAATATAATGATGCAGCCTTTACTTTACTTAGTATTTGCAGTTTCTCTAGGTAGGGGAGACTCCAGTTGAGTGTTATGAGGACATATGAATTGAAGGGCAGGGCAGTATATGAGCAAAAAGTTGAGAGTTGAGAGGCATAGGTCTTCAATAACTGTAGCCCAATTATTCCAACTCCTGGACAAGAAGATCATTTTCTTTTAGGGTGAAAGATTTGCATACGTTGTACTATGGGAGCACACAAACTTCTTATTTGGTATTATTTTGTGGTTTTCAATATAATTTGTATTCTATCTTGTGACCTGATATGATGATCCTAATTAGGAAATGCTTCGTGTTATGGAAGTAGTGATAAGAGATGGAGGTGAAGATTAAAAGGCTACTCATTAGGATGCAGTCTGAGGGTGCTGCCATTCTCTGAAGATCCCTGTGGCTGTACTCTCAGGTAATTACTTCCCCTGCTAGTTGGTCCTTCACAGTGCCAGGATACACAGGGGCAGATATTAGATGTGACACCAATCGGTATTGACTCAGTAAAACTGTTGTAAAAATAATTACTAATGGTGCCTTTAGTTAAACACATTGCAATTACTGTATTACAATGATGGAAAAGAATAGTAGATAATAGCTGGAAATATTGAGAAAATTTCTAAGAAAGTTAATTTGAACCCCTTCTTAAAGGTCGTGGTCACCTTTTGTACCCAAAGAGGAAAACTGTGGTGGACATAGCCTATCACAATCTCCTGGAATTTCTTCAGCACTTCTCTCTTGAGCTCCAGAAGTTCTGATGTCACCAAATGGGTCAAGTGGGATCATCTCAGCTAGGTCTTTGCATTTTTGATTCCCATCCCTTCTTACTCTGCCTCCATTTATACCGCTAGCAACTCAGCAGCAAGCCATTCCCCATGCTTGTAGCACCTAATGAAACTGCTCAGGCAAAGGAATTTCATCTTGTAGCATTATCTTAGGCTTCCCTTAGAGAAAACAGTATGTTTTGCTGTTACAAAGGGGTTTTTGCTCTATTATATTCAGTGCTTGTGTAGCAGTTGACAGAGGTGTCATATACTGACAGGGTTCTTCACTATGCCCCCTGCCCACAGAATTAAGGAGATATATGTTTGTTTAAATACACTTAACTTTACATATTGACATGTTGACACACACATTTGGTGAAAATCCTATTTTGTACTCCAAAGATATAAGAGAGAGGAGGAGTGGAGATGGATGTGCAGGGACTTTCAATAATTAATTTATTGGTTTATTTATTCAATAATTCAACACATATTGTCAAATACCTATAATATGTAAGGTAGGTGGGAGAGAGCAGTGCTGGAGCTTTATTATAATGGGATAGAGGGAGAAATGAACAAGAAACATAAAATGAAAATTCTGTCATATGTTGGAAAGATCAGGAGGGAAAACAGAAAGAAGTGGAGATGGGGTATGATTTAAAATAGGGTAGCCAGGGTAGAACTTCTTACTAAGAAGATGATATTGATCAAATATATGAAAGAGATGGTGTAACATTCATATAACCTTACCATTTGCACTGCATTTGGAGCTTTAATTTATTTTATAATATTTATTGAATACTTACTGGGTGCAGGCACAATGCCTTGTAAATGACACATTTTAGTCTCTATTTTACATATTAGGAAATCAACGTATGGAGAGTTCAAGTAACTTGTTCAAAGTTACACAGCTGGAAAGTCACAGCACAAATGTTAGAACCAAGACCTTTGACATCTCCAAGTATTAGGTTGCTTATCTGATACTTGGCCACAAATATACTATCTCATAACTTGTAAAGTCAGCTCTTAAAAGGACCTAACAAATAGTAAATGTTCATTTTGAATGGTTGTTTTTTTTATTTTCTAACTTTTACAATAATAATGCAAGACTTAACCTGCATAGCATGCCTTATATAATCCTTAAAACAGTCGTTCACAAATGAAAACACTGATTGTAGGGAGACGTTTCAATAAATTCCCTAAGGTCGCCTTCAGCCAAGAAGTGGTTAAGCCCAAGTCAAAACTCAAGTCTTCAAAGCCTGAGCTCGTAGCAACTGTTTCAGGCACAATTCCTTCTAAATAGGGGATACACAATCTAATTGGGGATACACAGAGACTTATAGGAATTTAAATGAGATAATCTGGAAGTCTGGCTCCCAGAGTGCAAAAGAAGAGCAGTCAGCAGGCCTGACAGGGACCGCTTTACACAGCCCTTTGGGTCACTGGATAGACAACTCTCCTTCTCACTCATCAATCAATGGAAGGCCTTATAAAAAAGGCGGCAATAACCTACATATTTAATGAGCAAAAGCTTCATCTTGAGTGCCACTAGCCTTGAACATTTGGTTCACATGCTATGGGCATATGGCTGGGGCTGTTGGAGTCAAGTGAATAGTTATCAAGCCCTTTCCTGCAGTAAACATTGGCCCTAAATTCCCATGTCTTTTTACTAAGATGTTTGCAAATTTCAGAGCTGAAAAGGGTCACCCGATTACCTTGTAATTGTTTCCGCCATTGAACCAGTAATGAATTAGGGTTCAAATTGATGGAGTTCATCCTCGAAGATAACTCCACTTGTTAGCAAATCTGAGACTTGAAGCCAGGGCTCTTGTTATGTCTCTCCACCTGAATTGTTAATCACCAAAGAATGCATATATATTTACTGTGAATTAAAAAAATATATAAATAATCTAAGAAAGTTTGCCTTCACTGTTCCCAGTACCAGGCTCTTTTCCCTACAGGGACCTTCATTATCAGTTTGATGTGTTTCTTTACAGCCTTTTGCCATCTTTTATTTAGTACCTGCCTGTCTCCAGAAAAAAATGTATTTTGCTTTTCTCCTCTATGCCATTAGCTTTAGAGGGGCCAGCATTCCATGGGGAGTGGAAAGAGGTCTATAATTGTTCATTTCTACCTACGACATGGTAAGTTGAATTCTGCAAGCAGTGATAACAAAATCATTTCTCCCTCACACCTAATCCCAAGTCTTCCAATGATTTTATCACAAAAATATGTGACATTTTGATCTCCATCAGCCTGACTGCTTTGTTTATGTCTCAGCTGGGTTTGAATACATTGTATTTGTTATTACCTTAGTTTGTTACTTGTCCTTAACAAGTACAATGGTAACTTATAGAAATTTTATATTTATGAAACAAATCTCTCATGCTTTACTTATTGCTTCTGAGTTTTATTTATGTGTATTAAACAGCAAACAATTATTTTCAAGGAACTTTACAGTTACTTCCAGTACATTAATAGCTTTATTGAATATATTCAGGTCTTTATTTCATCCAGCATATATTTTTGTATATGGTGTGAGGCAGAAATATAAATATGTTTTCCAAATGGATAGCCAGTTGCCTTAAAACAATTCATTGAACAGTACATTCTTTTTTGTTCAAACTAAAATTTCAAGTTTCTACAGGTACATTTCACATTATCCATTACACTTCATCGATGTAATTTTCCAGATTGTTACAGTCATGGTAAAGTTTTATATATGGTTTGGTATCTAGGAAGGCACTTTAATTTTTCTTTCTGCTTCAAAATATTGTAAATTATTCTTACATGTTTCCTTTTCCAAATTATTTAGGATCAGTTTGTCAAGTAACATGAAATATTTTCATGAGATTTGCATTAGTCTTGCATTGCATGTATACATTTATTTGAAAGATAATTACATCTTTATGGTATTATTCTAGTAGAGAACACATTACTTCTATTTTTTTCAATCTCTCCAGATTCATCAATAAAGTCCACTAGACTCAAAGGTTTATGCTTTTCTTTGAAATTTTGTTGTTACACTAAGTATAATTTTCTATATTTTTAAAAAATTAATATTGCTGATTTAGTCTTGTGTCCGGATCCCATGTAAAACTCTCTTATGAGTTTTCTGGTTTTAGATAAGCCATACTATCCAATGAAAATAATATTTTATTTGTTCCCTATATTTATACTTATATTTCTTTAATTTTTAAAATCTTATTAACATATCATTTAGTATAATATTGAGGAGTGGAAATAATAGCAGAAAATTTTAACTTATTTCTGACTTTAATGTGTAGCAGGATGAGCCACAGACAAAACCCCTCACACTCCAAGTTAAAGAAGGAAGGGCTTTATTTTGGCCAGGAACATCAGCAAGATTCACCTCAAAAACCTAGCTCCCCGAGTGAGCAATTCCTTTTCTCTTTTAAGGGCTCACAACCCTAAGGGACTCCGCATGAGAGGGTTGAGATCAATTGAGCAAGCAGGGGGTACATGACTGGGGGCTGCATGCACCAGTAATTAGAATGGAACAGAACAGGACAGGGATTTTCACAGTGCTTTTCTATACAATGTCTGTAATCTATAGATAATATAACTGATTAGGTCAGGGTTCGATCTTTAACTACCAGGCCCAGGGCGTGGTGCCACACTGTCTGCCTGTGGATTTCATTTCTGCCTTTTAGTTTTTATTTCTTCTTTCTTTGGAGGCAGCAATTGGGTATAAGACAATATGAGGGGTGGTCTCCTCCCTTAAATGGAAATAGTTCTGATACTTCACTCTGAAGTTAAAGGTGTTTTTCTTCACAACTTCTTATTTACTATTTTTAAAATTTAAATCATTTATGGGTATTAGATTATATTCAAAATTTCTTTAGAACTATTGTGGTAATTATATTATTTTTGTTATTTTATCTGATAATGTAATATATATTTCAGAGTGATGAGCTGCCTTCATTTTTTTGTACTGGAAGTAACTGTACAGTTACATAGATTTTATCATCTCCCCAGATATCTGTTTCCATAAGGGCATTTGCACATGCTTTTTTTTTGGACTAAATCTTGAAATTATTTCTCATTTCTTTTATTTATATATATTACTTCATGTTTTCTATTTTTTATGGAGCCTAATTTGAGAATTTATATATTTTAGAACATTATTAATTTGAAATTTATTTATGTAAATGTATTAATATTATATTGTTCTCATTTTAAATACTCCCCATGTTAATTATTCCCACTCTATCTGTCTTCATGTTTTTTTGTGTTGTGACTTTGCTCTATTTTCAGTCCATTGAGCTGAATGCTTAGTTGAATGCTTATCTCATTTATTTTTATTCCTTTTTTTGAGATGGAGTCTCGCTCTTGTTGCCCAGCCCAGGCTGGAATACAATGGCACGCTCTTGGCTCACTGCAAGCTCTCCCTCCCAGGTTCCAGCAATTCTCCCAAGTAGCTGGGATTACAAGCACCCACCACCATGCCCAGCTAATCTTTGTAATTTTAGTAGGGATGGGATTTCATCATGTTGGTCAGGCTGGTTTCGAACTCCTGACTTCAGGTGATCCGCCCACCTTGGCTTCCCATAGTGTTGGGATTATAGGTGTGAGCCACTGCTCCCAGCTATTCTTTCGTAATTTTAATTAGATATATTTAAGACTACAGTGATCTATCCTTAAGGGTATCATTTATTTTACTTTGGGTATGCCCTACAGATTTTGGTATGTGGCAGGCTCATTAGTCTCCATTTGTAAATAAATTGGTTAAAGTCTTTCATTGACATAATTAGCATAACCCATTATCAAATGAAAATGTAGGATCTTTTGTTCAAAAATCATGAAAAAAGCTGTTAAAAGTACTAAAAGATAAAGCTTTTTTCTTTGTCTTTGGTCCCTCAACTTGTCATAGATTTTGTGTGTATGTGTGCGCTAGTATTTTCCTATTTAATACTGCTGTAAATAAAGAAAATTTTCAATTTTACAATTATTAGCATGAATTGTAATATTTATTTTTATATTGTGCAATGCAATTATTATTTTTACTTTTCATCCTTTCAATTTTACTTTTTGTTTAGATTTTGTATTTGTGGGTGCATGTGCAGGTTTGTTATGTGTGTGTATTGAGTGATGCTGAGATTTGAGTACAGATGTTCCTGTCACCCAGATGGTGAGCATAATACCCAACAGTTAGTTTTTTCAGGTCTTGCCCCTCCCTCCTTTCCTACTCTAGTAGTTTCCAGTGTCTATTGTTCCTTTTTTCCATACGTATTCTATGTTTAGCTCCCACTTATAAGTGAGAATATGTGGAATTTGGTTTTCTGTTTCTGCGTAAAATTGCTTAATATAATAGCTTCCAGCTGCATCCATGTTGCTGCAAAGGATATGATTTTGTTCATTTTTGTGACTGCATAGTATTTCATGGTGTATATGTACTGCTTTTTAAAATCTAATCCACTGTTTGATGGGCACCTAGGTTGATTCCATATCTTTGCTATTGTGAATAGTGCTGCAATGAACGTATGAGTGCACGTATCTTTTTGTTAGAACAATTTATTATACTTTGGGTGTATACCCAGCAATGGAACTTTTAGCTTTAATGGGAGCTATGTTTTAAGTAGTTTGAGAGATCTCCAAACTGCCTTCTACAGTGGCTGACCTAATATGCCTTACTGCCAACAGTGTATACGTATTCCCCTTTTCTCCACAGCCTCATTAGCATCTGGTTTTTTGTTTGTTTGTTGTTTTTTGTTTTGTTTGTTTTGCTTTTTTGCTTTTCAATAATCACCATTCTGACTAGTGTAAGAATGTATCTCATTGTGGTTTTGATTGGTTTGTCTTTGATGATTAGCAATGCTGGGCATTTTTTCATATGCTGGCCACCAATACATCTTCTTTCTAGAAGTATGTGTTCATGTCCTTTGCTCATTCTTTAAAGGAGTTATTTGGTTTTTGCTTGTTGATTTGTTTAAAGTTCTTTGTAGATTCTGGACTCTAGACTTTTGTCAGATGCATAGTTTTTGAGTATTTTATCCTATTCCATATACTGTCTGTTTACTCTAGTAATAGTTACTTTTTCTGTGCAAAAGATCTTTAGTTGAATTAGGTCCCATTGTCAATTTTGTTTTTTGTTGTAATTGCTTTGGGGGCCTTAAAAAATTGTGTTGCCAAAGCTTATATCAAGAAAGGTATTTCCTAGGTTGTCTTCTAAGATTTTAACAGTCTGGGGTCTTACATTAAAATCTTTGATCCATCTTGAGTTAATTTTCATATATGGTGAAAGGTAGAGTCCAATGTAATTCTTCTCCATGTAACTAGCCAGTTATCCCAACATCATTTATTCAATGGGGAGTCCTTTCTCCTTGCTTATTTTTGTTGGGCTTGTGTAACATCAATAGTTGTAGGTGTATGGCTTTATTTCTGAGTTTTCTATTTTGTTCTATTATTCTATATGTCTATTTTTGTGCCAGTACCATGCTGTTTTGGTTATTATAGCCTTATGGTATAGTTTGAAATTTGGTAATGTGATGCCTCCATCTTTGTTCTTTTTGCTTTGAGTTGCTTTGGATATTTAGGCTCTTTTTTGGACCCACATGAATTTTAGAATCCTTTTTCCTAATTCTGTGAAAAATGATATTGGTAGTTTTATAGGAATATAATTGGATTTATAAATTGCTTTGGACAGCATGGCCATTTTAACAATATTGTTTCTTCAAGTCCATAAGCATGGAAGGTTTATCCATTTATTTGTGTCATCTCTGATTTCTTTCAGCAGTATTTTGCAGTTCTCCTTGTAGAGTCCTTTGACCTTCTTGGTTAGCTGTATTTCTAGGTATTTCATTTTCTTTGTGGCTATTGTAAATGGGATTATGTTCTTGATTTGACTCTCAGCCTGGTCATTATTGATATATAACAATGCCATTGCTTTTTGTACATTGATTTTGTATCCTGAAACTTTATTGAAGTTGTTTATCAGTTTCAGGAGCCTTTTGGCAGAGTCTGTAATGATTTCTTTGTATAGAATCATATCATCAGCAAAGAGAGAGGGTGTTTAATTCTTTTCCTGTTTGGATACATTTTACTTTTTTCTCTTACCTGATTGCTCTGGTTAGGACTTTCAGTACCATATGGAATAGGAATGGTGAGAATGGACATCCTTGTCTTATTCTAGGTCTCAAGGGCAATGATTCTAGCTTTTGCCTGTTCAGTATGATATTCGATCTTAGTTTGTCATAGATTACTCTTATTTTGAAGTATGTTCCTTCAATGCCTAGCTTGTTGATGATTTTTATTGTGAAGGGATGTTGGATTTTACTGAAGCCTTTTCTGCATCTATTGGGATGATCATACTGTATTTGCTTTTAATTCTGTTTATGTGGTGAATCACATTTATTGATTTATTTATGTTGAGGCACTCTTGCATCCCAGAGATAAAGCCTACTTGATTGTGGTGAAGTAACTTGTTGATGTGCTGCTGGATTCTGTTTTCTAGTATTGTGTAGAGGATTTTTGTGTCAGTGTTTATCAGGAATATTGGCCTGTAGTATTTTCTTCATTGTGTCTGCCAGATTTTCATGTCAGGATGATACTGGCTTCATAGAATATGTTACGGAGGAGCCCCTCCTTCTTGATATTTTGGAATAGTTAAATATGATTGGTACCAGTTCTCATTTATATATCTGGTAGAATATGGCTATAAATACATCTTGTCCAGGATATTTTTCTTGATCTTTTTTTTTTATTATTACAACAGATTCAATTTCAGAACTTGTTATTGATCTGTTCAGGTTTTCACTTTCTTCCTGTTTCAATCTTGTGAGGTTGTGTATTTCCAGGAATTTGTCTGTTTCCTCTAAATTTTCTAATTTGTGTGCACAGAGGTGTTTACAGTACCCTTTGAGGATCTTTTCTTATTTCTGTCTAATCAGTTGTAATGTCATCTTCGTAATTTCTGATTGCATTTATTTGGGTCTTCTCTTTTCTCTTTCTCTGTTAATCTAGCTAATGGTTTATCAGTCTTGTCTATACCTTTGATAATCAACTCTTGGTTTCATTGACCTTTTGTATGGTCTTTTATGTCTCAATTTCATTCAGTTCTTCTCTAGTTTTAGATATTTATTTTTTCCTGCTAGATTTGCAGTTGATTTGTTCTTTTTTTTCTAGTTCCTCTAGGTGTGATGTTAGATCATTAATTTGAGACTTTTCTAACTATTTGATGAAGGCATTTAATACTATAAACGTTCATCTTAACATTGCTTTAGCTGCACCAAAGGTTTTGGGAAGTTGTATCTTTAATTTCTTTAATTTCAAAAAATGTTTTGATCTATGCCTTAATTTTGTTGTTCACCCAAGAGTTATTCTGGAGAAAGTTGATTAATTTCCATGTATTAGTGTAGTTTTGAGAGATCTTATTGGTATTGATTTACATGTTTATTGCCCTGTGTTCCAAGGGTATGCTTGGTATGATTTCAGTTTTTCTGAATTTACTCAGACTTGCTATATGGCCGAACATGTGGTTGGTTTTTGAATACATTCTAAGTGTACATGAGAAGAATGTATATTCTGTGGTTTGGGTTGGGGGTAGAGTATTCTGTGGATATCTATTTGGTCCAAATGGTTGAGTGTCAAGTGTAAGTCCAAAATTTCTTTGTTAGTTTTCTGCCTTGATGATTTGTCTAAAGCTATCAGTGGGGTGTTACAGTACCTTACTATTATTGTGTGGTTGTCTGTGCCTTTTTGTAGGTCAAGAAGAACTTGTTTTGTGAACCTGGGTGCTCCACTGTTGGGTGTATATGTCTTTATAATAGTTAAGTCTTCTAGTTGAATCGAACCTTTTTTCATTATATAATGCCCTTCTTTGTCCTTCATGATTGTTGTTAGGTTAAAGTCTGTTTTATTCAATATAAGATGAGCGACTCCTACTCTTTTTTAGTTTCCTGTTTGCCTAGTAGCTCTTTCTCCATGTCTTTATGTAGAGCCATCATTACATGTAAGATGGGTCTTTTGAAGACAGTGACTGTTGCGTCCTGTCTTTTTATCCAGCTTGCCACTTTATGCCTTTTAAATGGGGCATTTGGATCATTAGTATTCAGGGTTAGTATTGATATGTGATATTTTGATCCTGTCATCATCTTGTTACCTGGTTGTTTTGTAGACTTGATTGTGTAATCACTTTATGTTGTCTGTGAGCTCTGTCCTTAGTGTGTTTTTGTGGTAGCTTTTGTTTTTATGTTTATCATTTCCTGAAGGACCTATTATAAGGCTGGTCTGGTAACACATTCCTTTAGTGTTTGCTTCTCTGAGAAAGATTTTATTTCTCCTTCCCTTATGAAGCTTAGCTTGGTGGGATATGAAATTTTGGGTTGGAATTTCTTTTCTTTGAGGATGCTGAAAATATACCCCCAGTTTCTTCTGGCTTGTGAAATTTCTGCTGAGAGGTCTGCTGCTAGCCTCATGAGTTTCCCTTTGTAAGTGACCCAATCTTTCTCTATATCTGCCTTTAAGAATTTTTTCTTTTGCATTTGTCTTAGTGAGTCTGATGACTGTATGCTGTAGGGATGGTCACCTTGTATAGTATCTAACTGGGGTTCTCTATATTTCTTGAAATTGCATGTTCACCTCTCTAGCAAGATTGGGAAAATTTTTGTAGACTATATTCTCAAATATGTTCTTCTAGTTGCTTACTCACTCTCCATCTCTCCCAGGGATGCCAGTGAGTTGTAGATTTGGTCTTTTTACATAGTCCCATATTTCGAGCATTTTGTTTATTTTTTTAATTCATTTTTCTTTACTTTTGAGTTGATTTGAAGAATGGATCTTGAGCTCTGAGATTCTTTCCGAGACTTAGTTTAATCTGTTGTTAATGCTTCTGACTGTATTATGAAATTTTTTAGTGAATTTCTCAATTCAAGAAGTTCAGCTTAATTATTTCTTCTAATAGCTATTTCTTATTTCAGCTCTTGGATTATTTTGCTGGATTCCTTGGACTGGGTTTCATCTCCTGGCTTGTGATGAGCTTCCTTGACATCCAGATTCTGAATTCTGTCTGTCATTTAAGGCATTTCAGTCTGGTTAAAAACCATTGCTGGAGTAATAGTGTGTTCCTTTGGAGGATAGGGGGACACATTGGCTTTTTGAATGTCAGAATTCTTAGGCTGATTTTTTCTCATCTGAGAGTGCTGGTGTTCCTTTTACTGTGGTGTAATTTTAGTCAGTTGGTTTTGTTTCTGTGCACTTTCAGAAGGCCAAGGCTCTGTACAGGATCTTTACTTGCGGCTTAATTTTTGCCTTATGTTTCACAGGTGCTGTATCATGGCAAATTATTAGTGGTTTTTTAATTTGAGCTGTTATTCAACAGATGTTGCTTAAGCGTGATGGCCAGCAGATTGGCTCTTTTGTATTTTAGCATGTTCATAGACATACTCGGTGGTGGGGAAAGAGAGATATGACCCCCCTCACCAGATCTGCTCCTGGGTCTTGGAGGAACCCCTTATGATTACTGTTGCTGTTCTTGCATTTCCTTTTTTACTTGTTCCAGGCTGTGGGGCTCCCTCAGGCAGGGGCCAGGGGTGGTAGACAGGCTATACCCTTCCTGGACTTGCCCTGTGGAGGGAGGCATACCCTACTCCTCTGCTGGCCTATGAACCCGGGCTTCTTATCACTCTTGGTGTTCTGAGATTGGGGCCTTCTCTCTGCTTGGACATCACCCAAACCAGTGAGTCCTGTCTGGCCAAGAACAGCAGGAGTTCAGGGAGTCACACAGTCTGCCATCTGCATGTTTTCTAGGGGAACACAGAGCCATGCCTGCCCACAGTATTAAGGCAGGGGTAGGGCCACTGAGCTGGAAGCCCAAGCCAACAAGTTCCACCTGGCTAGGAGCAGCTCTGTCACTGTGCTGGAAGCAAGAGCGGAGCCTTGTCTGGCAAGGAGTGAGGTAGCCTGACTGCTCCCCAGGATCCCAGCTGCGGCCTCTATTGATATACTAGGCTATTCAGGGATCCAGACCTGTGGGACTCCCTGTGTTCTTGAGTACTGCCTCTGCAGAATCTCTGTGTGGCTCTCCGTATCATTCTAGAGGCCCAGGGAAGGAGGAGGTTCTCCTGTTCCCAAGATTTCACAGATCCCTGTGGAAAGTGTGGATTACTGGGAGCTCTTCTCTCTCACCCTTTTCCTGTGTTAGGAAGCTTCTTCTGGTCTCAGGTGGATGGCTGCCCAGTTTCACTCTTCTCCGTTCTTCATGTGTTCCCTTACTCCCTTAATGGATCCTGACATGGTTTCTCAGACAATTCACCTGAAGAGTCAGTATTTACTCTCCACTTTGTTTCCTCTTCATGAGAGTGGGTGCACACAAGTTGCTTCCAGTATGCTATCTTGAACCCCCTTCTCCAAGGAAGGTTTTAAATGCAAATATAAGAGCATTTAATCTGTGTGTAGAATCACCAAAATTACACAATTTGTATTCCCTTGCATATCATGTCTTACCAGAAAAGTGAAAGACTGTACAAAATTAACTTAACATTTTATTTGTATTCTACTTCTTGATAGATATACATTCCACCAAAACTCTTTACCTTTGGCTTACTGGTAGGTAAAGAAGGAGTGTAAAAAAGAACTATGGATTTCTCTTTCTCTTTCTTTCAATGCCATCATTTTCACCATAATGATGAGTAAGAAAGAGTATGATAGTATTGCTTTGTCATTTGTGTTTCTCAGAATATAATTGGTTTCTTTCTGCATTCAAGCAAGTTCTAGTTGGCACAAAGGATGTAGCCTCTGGTGGGCTGTCAGTGCCCCCACCCTTACTTCCCCTTTACTTAGTATTAATGTAACATGCTATTTTATACAAACTTTTAATATTTGTTTTATTGTTCAATCGCTTTGTTCCATTTTACCTTTTACTTTTAACTATTTGACTACGTATGCCTTGTATTTTTATTATTCTAGTAGGTAGACCATCCTGGCTAACATGGTGAAACCCTGTCTCTACTAAAAATACTAAAAACTAGCCGGGTGTGGTGGCAGCACCTATAGTCCCAGCTACTCGGAGGCTGTGACGGGAGAATGGCAGGAACCCGGGAGGCGGAGCTTCCGGTGAGCCAGGATCGCGCCACTGCACTCCAGCCTGGGTGACACCGCGAGACTCCGTCTCAAAAAAAAAAAAAAAAAAAAAAAAAAATTAACACACGCTTTACATAGTTTCCAATAATGTATAGAATTAACCAGCATCTATATTCTCTTTTTCAACAAGACAATATCCTTAGTATGCTGTTACTTCCTCTCAGCCCTCTTACCTCCCCTGTTGTAATAGTCAGGATCTTGGTTCTAGAGTGTTAGTAACCTTTCAAATTGTTACCAAAAATTGCATATAAAATACTCTATTTGTTATTAATAAAGTAGTTAAAGGGTAGAGCAATTTGGACACATAATACTAAAGATTTTAATTGTAAATTTTTTTCTAGTTATATGCATATTATTGCTATTATAAACAAAAAATAAGGCCGGGCGCGGTGGCTCAAGCCTGTAATCCCAGCACTTTGGGAGGCCAAGACGGGCGGATCATGAGGTCAGGAGATCGAGACCATCCTGGCTAA
>NW_012120821.1:5209137-5320557 GCF_000951035.1 Colobus angolensis palliatus
ACCTGGGAGGCAGAGCTTGCAGTGAGCTGAGATCCGGCCACTGCACTCCAGCCTGGGCCACAGAGCGAGACTCCGTCTCAAAATAAATAAATAAATAAATAATAAAAAATAAACAAAAAATAAAAATCAGTAGAATGAAACCAATAAAAAACAAACATCAACAATTCTCATTTGCTCTTTGATCTACAAAATCAGAATCTTCTTGGTCTTCTGTATGATCTTTCCTCTTAACCTTATAGTTTCACTTGCAAAACGTGTCATAGCATATTAAAGGCAAACAGAAAAGCTGACTATTCAAGCAAAGGAGTATGAGTCCCTAGTCATCGGTTAATGTTGTTGGGTTTTATTTTGTAATTCTCTAATGCCAATATACAGCTATAATTGTGTTAAAATTCATTATATTGTAAACCATAATTCTTAATTAGGAGTGTTTACTAGTCAATCCTTATAATTGGATAATTATAGTTCTAGTTTAGTTCCATGTTATAGAAAGTTTTATTCAAAAAGGAAAGTATGTATTTGGGTAGGCACAGTGGCTCTCACCTGTAATCCTAGCACTTTGGGAGGCCAAGGTGGGTGGATCACCTGAGGTCAGGAGTTCAAGATCAGCCTGACCAACATGGTGAAACACCATCTCTATTAAAAATAAAAAATACAAAAATTAGAAATATAAAAATTAGCCTGGCGTGGTGGCGCATGCCTGTAATCCCAGCTACTGGGGAGGCTGAGGCAGGAAAATCACTTCAACCCAGGAGGTAGAGATTGCAGTGAGCCAAGATTGCACTATTGCACTCCAGCCTGGGCAACAAGAATGAAACTCCATCCAAAAACAAAGAGAGAGAGAGAGAAAGGAAAGAGGGAAGGGAGGAAGGAAGGAAGGAAGGAAGGAGAGAGAAAATATTTGAATTTTCCATTCAAGTAGCATGTAATTCTTTTAAGTAATTTTTATAAAGTGAGCAAAGAGTAGGCATCCTGATTACTTTCACTGAAACACATGAAGTCAAAGGAAAATATTCATCTCTGTGAATTCTGTGTTCTCAGCACTTCAAGGAAAGTTATGAGTCACATGAGTCATACCAAAAGCATACTCTGTTTTTCTCTACCTCCAAGCTCTTAATGAATAACCATTAATATAGCTCATAATTAAATATGCTTTTTCAAAAGTATTTCCAGTGCAAATTTACCCCTGACATAATATTTCCATTGATCTACATAGAAGGTGTTCCCAGTACATCTTTTTACCTTATAATGATTTCATTAGTAGCATTTCATGATCTTTTACTTTTAATCCGTAAGACTTTAATGTCAGAAAATAAGATTGATGTTAATGGTGCTATTGAAATATCAGATTTAGACTAAAGTGCACTATAAAGTGACAGGAAAAGTTCAAGGCATCTCAACACTGACCAAATCTGCTCATTATGTAATTAGGCTCTGAAAACTCTTAGCAGAAATTTCTGGCCGTCTGTCAGAACCTTTCTGGATCATGTGCTGCACATCATTGAAAAGTTTGATCTTAAATGTATCTTATTGTAAATATAATTTTGATATTTTGGAAATTATGTTACCTGACAAGTCATGGGTTGTAAGATAGTCCTAAGAATAGTCTTAGGATTCATCCTCTCTATTCTTTCTTCGTTATGTTCCCTCTACATCTTACCTATTTTCCTAATTTCACTCTGTAAATTTTACGGTTGGATTTACATTTTCAATATATAATTTTCCTTTAAACCATAGTTGCTTTTTATAATGGTTCCTCTAATTAATATAAAATAACCTTTTTATTGGTCTGAATTCACAGAAATATGTATGTCAGAGGATACTGCAACCTCACCATTTCTTTGTGAAAGAACAACAACAACAAAAACCCTTACATTTGATAAATAGACATTACTTGGTTAAAGAGCCTCAGTCCCAGTAACTCCCAATGAACTGTTAGAAAGCAATGTCTAGTTTTCCTATGTATAGCCTTTAAAATTTTTTTTTGTTAAAATAGCTAGATGTAAAATAAAATAATGTTTTATTGCATTCTATCTAAATAAATGATAACATTCAAGTACAGTTAAGCACACTTTTATCCCCAAATTTTCAGATATGCATCTTAGTTTAATCCTTAAGGGCTTGAAATTATGAGTAATTATATCTCTAGTTTAGAATTTAAGGAAAGCAGCTTTCTTTAAATTCTGGACTAGAGGTATAATTACTAATAATTTCAGGATTTTTGTGAAATTACTCATAATTTCAGGATTTTTGTGGCAGCATATGTATCTCAGAGCTTAACTCAGCATAAGCTCTAAAGTCAGACAGATCTACATCTGCCTCTGCCTCTTCCAAATATGACCTGTCAAGTTTCATAACCTCTCTAAACCTCAGTTTCCTAATGTGTAAAGTAAACATAAGAGGCCTCTACTTTATGAAGTTATTGTGAGATGTAAATGAGATGCTATGTATAGTGTGATAAGCATGGTACCTGATCCAGAAGTATTCAACAAATGTTATATATTATTATAACTTTACTTGTTAAAATATAAACTAAGTAAAATTGTACTTATTTTATTACTAGGTTTATCTCAGCTTATTATCTTTTTCAACTAGTGGTATATTAGGGTTCTCTAGAGGGACAGAACAGGTTGTATAGATGTATATATAAAGGGGTGTTTATTAAGGAGTACTATCTGACACCATCACAGGGTCTCATGATAGGCTTTCTGCCAGCTGAAGCACAAGGAAGCCAGTCTGAGTCCCAAAGCTGAAGAACTTGGAGTCTGATGTTCAAGGACAGGAAGCATCAAGCATGGGAGAAAGATGTAGGCTGGGAGGCTAAGCCAGTCTAATCTCTCTGTGTTCTTCTGCCTCCTTTTATTTTGGCCATGCTCACAGCTAATTAGATGGTGCCCACCTGGACTGAGGGTGGGTATGCCTCTCACAGTTCACTGACTCAAATGTTAATCTCCTTTGGCAACACCCTCACAGACACATCCAGGATCTATACTTTACATCCTTCAATTCAATCAAGATGACATTCATATTAACCATCACAAGTGGCTATACAGGAAAAGGTGACACATAGTGACATGTTGCTGAAGGATGGTATGAAAACCTTAGTTTACTACAAAACATAGTGATTTCTATATTTAACCACACTTGCATAATGAAGTATTTATCAGTTCTGTGTATGTGCGTGTGTGTGTGCCTGTGTGTGTGCATCTTTGCTTACCTTGCACCCCATCTACTTTTTGAGATAGATTTTTTTTCCCTCAGGACATAGGAGGGGATGAGGAGCTCAGTCTAGGCCAGTAATAATAGGGTAAATAATACCCATCCTAGCCTTAAGGAATGCGGGCACATGACCCTGTTAGTAATACAATAGTAAATTTCTAGGACTCTTTTAATTGTTTATATTGCTGTCATAATAATTTGGTCATAAATATACAATGATTAGATTTGTTTTTGTCTGATTTTCTCCAAATTTCTCCAATTTCTTTGGTCAGTAACTAGAAATGTGCATTAAAAATGTAGTTTATGCATTAAGCATTTATCGGGGGAACCCACCCCCAATATTTCAACGTAGGTTCTTCCTATTTTCCCTAAGTGTTGGCCGATCTGAGAAATAAAGGGAAAGACTGCAAAGAGAAGAATTTTACAGCTGGGTCGCCGGGGATGACATCACATATGGGTAGGTCCATGATGCCCACCTGAGCCACAAAACTAGCAAGTTTTTATTAGGGATTTCAAAAGGGGAGAGGGTGTATGAACAGGGAGTAGGTCACTAAGATCACATGCTTCAAAGGACAAAAGGGAGAACAAAGATCACGTGCTTCTGAGAAAAAAGGGCAAGGACAAAAGCAAATATCACAAGACAAAGGGCAAAATTAGAATTACTGATGAGGGTCTATGTTCAGCTGTTCATGTACTGTCTTGATAAACATCTTAAACAACAGAAAACAGGGTTCAAGGGCAGAGAACTTGTCTGACCTCAAATTTACCAGGGCAGGATTTTTTTCCAACCCTAATAAGCCTGAGGGTACTGCAGGAGACCAGGGCGTATCTCAGTCCTTATCTCAACAGCATAGGACAGACACTCCTAGAGTGGCCGTTTATAGACCTCCTCCCAGGAATGCAATTACTTTCGTAGGGTCTTAATATTTAATATTCCTTGCTAGGAAAAGAATTTAGCAATATCTCTCCTACTTGCACGTCCGTTTATAGACTCTCTGCAAGAAGAAAAATATGGCTCTTTTGCCAGACCCCGCAGGTAGTCAGATCTTATGGTATCTTCCCTTGTTCCCTAAAATTGCTGTTATTCTGTTCTTTTTCAAGGTGCACTGACTTCATATTGTTAACACACACATGTTTTACAATCAATTTGTACAGTTAACTCAATCATCACAGGGTCCTGAAGTGATGTACATTCTCAGCTTATGAAGATAACAGGATTAAGAGATTAAAGTAAGACAAGTATAAGAAATTATAAAAGTATTAATAGAGAAGTGATAAATGTCCATGAAATCTTCACAATTTATGTTCAGAGATTGCAGTAAAGACAGGCATAAGAAATTATAAGAGTATTAATTTTTAGAAACTGATAAATGTCCATGAAATCTTCACAATTTATGTTCAGAGATTGCAGTAAAGACAGGCATAAGAAATTATAAAAATATTAATTTTGGGAACTGACATAAGTCCATGAAATCTTCACAATTTACGTTCCTCTGCCGCAGCTCCAGCCGGTCCCTCCATTCTGGGTGCCTGATTTCCCACAACAGCATTAAGTTCTCCAATAACAAATACAAACAACACATCACTCAACTTGTTTCAGGAAGAGAGTTCTGTTATATTTCAAGGGTATTTGTATCTAATAAAATACTTAAATTTATAAGATAAATTTGTTTTATAAAATTTTTATTTTATTTGGTCTAAAATACTTACCTAACAGTGGACTTGGTAATAGAAATCACTGAACCAGACCTCCAAATACTGTTAGGATTCCCTTTCAGCTGTCATTCTCCCCTATTGTATTGAGGGACTTAGTCCCCTCCAGTCATATCTGAGAGGTTTTTGGCCAAAGATATAAGGGCATTCTCATTCTTTCCCCTCATGAACAGTTTGAAGTATTCCAGAGATTTCATGTTATTGAGTCACCCAGATTATTTACCTCACAGCCGTCATCCTTACTGTAGATTAGGGGGCTGATTAGGTAGGGCATTATGATTGGCCTAGTCTGGGTTAGAAATGTATACTTTAGCCTGGTAATTAGGCTCTGTCATATAAGATAGATAGAGCACCACCTATATTCTCAGACACACATACCCACACAGTCAATAAGAAATTTACTCCATCTAAACAAATATCATTATAAACAGATCTCAACCTATAATTCACATAGGTGAAGAATTAAAGACAGGAATGCATGTGATATGTAGGCTAATATTAATTCCTCCAATTTGACTTGAATGAAGGCTGAGAGTAATAGAAAGTGAAGCGTGGACTTTAAGCTCGAACTAGGCCAAGGAAAGTCTTGTCTTTCTTGTAGCTAAAAGATTTGGATATGTTTCTGAAAGCCATGGAGGTTTTCAGAGAACAGGTGCTGTAATAAGAGCTATGTTTCAGTGCAATGTTGCTGACATCTTTGTTTAGTATGGATAAAAGGATATAAAGATTAGAGATGAAAGACTCTCTAGAAGGTTATTACAGTGGATTCAGTAAGAGTTAATTGGGATCAAAACCATGAGAGTGAAGACTGAAGGTGAGGAAAATGATACTATTATCAAAGTATCAAGAGGACTAGGTAACTGTTCATTGGGGGAGTGTATCAGTAGAGGGGTAGAAAGTGGAATAGCAAAAATGACTGAGATTTGAAACCTGGGTAACTAAGAAGACTGTGGTGCTTCTATAAAAATAGGAAAATAGAAAGCATAAAAGGAGGAACTGGTTTAAGAGAAAAAGAATTTGAAGTTTAGAAGGTGTCCAAAGGCAGTAAAAGCATGAGACTAGAATGAAAAGGAATGATCAGGTTCTGGAAATGTCTGTAAAGTCAGCTATAGAGAGAGACAGTTCTGTTATTGTGTGTGTGTGTGCATGTGTGTTGAAATGGGTAGATGGGTGGCTATGTTTGAATGTTTGTACAAAGAGAAAATAGAGTCTTATGGGAACAGAGATAAAGAGAAGTGGCTATCCCTATTACCCTCATTATTCGAATAATGATTGATCTATATAATTGGAGAGGACTTTGACTAGATATGATAATGGTTTTCCAAAATATTAAGGACCCTTAGTTAAAAGCAGGGAATGGATTCATTTTATGTTGCTCCAGAAGGTAGACATAGAATTAGTTAATGGCACTATTTGAGGAGACAAATTATGGCTGAGTATAGGAATTTTTTAACATTAGGGATACCCACCAAGTAGAATGATTTGCAGTACAATATTCTGGGCTTATCACTACTATAGTAGCTTAAAGAAACAGGATGACAATTCGATAGAGCCTGCAAAACATTTTATTTTAATAGAACAATTAAGATTCTACAATTTAGATCCAATAGCATTCAGTTATTAAGGACAATATTATATTCACTTATGTAAGATGACGTAACTCACTATCTACCAAGGGCCAGGAATTACACTAAATCACTTGTATTTGTTTCTATTGGCTATGACAAATTACCATAAGCTTGGTGACTTACACAACCAGAAATTTATTCTCTCACAGACTCCAGAGTCTAAAGTCAGTTTCACTAGGCTGTCAGCAGGGCTACACTACCTTGAGATATTCTAGGGAAAAATTTGTTGCTTGCTTCTGATGGCAGCTGACATTCCAGGATTTGTAGCTGCATCACTCCAACATCTGATTCCATGGTCACATTGTCCCCTTCTCCTCTGTAAGTATCAGATCTTTCACTGCCTCCCTCTTGTAAGGATACCACTGATTGAATTTAGGATCCAGTTGGATAATCCAGAATAATTTCACCATCTCAAAATCCTTAATTACATCTACAAAGACTTTTGTCATGGAAAGTGACATTTACAGGTTCCAGGGATTCGTGCCTGCTATCTTTATTGGAATCACATTTTAGCCTACTACAAAAGCCTTCCTCACATTTATTTTGACTTAAAGTAACCCTAGGAGGGAAGTGCCATATTTCTATTCCTTTTTAGACCGAATAGGAAAATGAACCTTAAAGACACATTTGGCACCTACCTAATACATATCAAAACTTCACATCAAGCACAATTCTGCTCTATTCAAAAGCTGAGCACTTTTTTATTGTACTATGAAATGAAATTAAACTCTGCTATGCACATATATGCCTTCATCTTTCCTTCATCATAATGATTTTGCACTGAGCTGCTGCCATAACAGGCACACTTTTATGAATTTCAAAGTGAAAAGAAGTGGTGCTCATATTCAATAGTATGGCAGCTACAAGAAGTTGCATATGACTAGGGATTGTTGGAAATACTTGAAAACATTTATCGGCAGGCAGGCACTTAAGATCTGAAGAGATCCAACAAATAAAAATCCACTCAACTATGGCTTCTGCTGGCAATTGTAGCTGCTCCTGCAACACAAGAGGGTTACACTGTTTTTTTGTGTGTGTATGTGTGTGCATCTATATGTGTGTGTGTTTACCTCTTCCACAATCTCTGCTTCCCTTATTGTCACTGAGAGATTTTTCCTCAGGTCTAAGGCAGCTGTTTAGTATTGCATAACAGGCAACAATAATTTACAACCAGCATGGTTTTATGTTCATATAAATTTGTTATACACAACCCTCATAAGTGTACCCCCAACCTATATTAACAGAGTGCCTTCGTTTTTCCTCCCAGAGCCACCAGATATGTTGTAAAGACAACATCTCATTAATCATTGCTAAGCACCTTGTAGGTGTTATGATCCACATTTTATAGATGTGAAACAAGCAGGCATAGGCTTGTGTTCACAAATTAGAAAACCAAATAAATCATCCTTCTCATAAAATATGTGCTTGTGAAAAAGAAGGTCATTAGAAGGTTGTTACCTGGGCATGTGAAAAACAACTATGCCAATGACAGTGATAAGGAATGGTAGATTCAGACGTGGGAACTTTGGAACGAGCAGGAAGTAGTTCGGTAGTCTTCATTCCAGATTCCGAAAGGAGCCTAGGCATCTTTGTGTGGAGTTTATGTTTTTGATTTAAGCACAAGAGGAGTGAATGTGGATAGAATCTAGCTTCCATGGGGGAAATGAAGAGATGGGTTTTAAATGAAGAGCTCTTGCAAGGTGTCTATAACAATTTTGCATGTGATAAAGGCTTCTGAGAGGACAAATGAACACTTAATACATTTTCTACTATGAGCATCATGTACAATCATGTAAGTGAGGTAGCGTTCTTCTTCAGAAAAAAGAAAATTATTTTTCCACATTATGTGTGGTCCTCAAGTCACTTATTTCTCTTTAATAAACCAAAAGGAATAAGGTAGGAACTTTTCCAAAGGAATGATATTTTCATTAACTAGAGAGACTGTGAGGCTCTTCGTATTACTCACTGCTAAATGGTTTATCTTCGACTCCCCCATTTCTTCATTTTTGTTACACTCCTTAAGGTGAGTTACACTCCTTAAGCTGAGTTACACTTGGGTTTATATAGTTCGGTTAAACCAAAACAAAACAAAAATAAACTTCTTTAGGAATAAAGTAACCCCCTGTGTGCTTAGACAATATTTTGTAGATAATATTAATTTCATTTAATTCAGTTAGATAAACGGTTACTGAATTCTTATGAGCCTAGCCATGTGGTGATGCTTCAAGAAATACCAAGAGGAAAAGGAGAAACTCTCTATCCCATAAGTGACTATGAAACGGGAAAAACTTCCTTGTCCCCCTGGCAGGGCATGTGATGCGGGAGTGACTCACTTCTTCGGTGCCCCACTGCTCAAAACCCCTGGGGGTAGCATGCAAAGGGGCAGGTCGTGGGGAATGTGGGCCCCGACCCCACGGCAGCGTCTAGGGGTGAATGTTTACAGCTCCTTAGGCCCCAGAGAGCACATTACAGTGTGTTCTTTTAGTTTTGTCATCTGTAGGAGGCTTGTGTTAATCAGTTCAATTAGAGCCTCTTCCTTATCACAAGGACAAAGGGCTTTCTGTATCCCAGGGTTCTTGCCTTAGTGTACCAGAAAAATTGGATTACATATGGGCTTGGAGAATGAGCGCAAGTTTTTACTGGGTGTTGGAAGTAGCTCTCTGCAGATGGATGGGGAGCCAGCGGGGTATGGAGTGGGAAGGTGTTTTTTGCCTGGAGTAAGGCAGCCCAATTCTCTTCTGACTGCTTCCGCCAAATTCCCTTCAGCCTCCACATCGTTCCCCCAGTTGATGGCCTGCTGGCCTCTGCCAGTGCCTGTCGGTGTGTGCTCTTCCGCTCCTCTGCTCCTCTGGACGTTCAGCCACCTGTGTGCTGTTCTGCCGGTATGTTCTTCTTGATGTCCAGCCTCTTGTGTCTGTGCCAGCTAGGGTCTTGGGGTTTTTATAGGACCAGGATGGGGGCATGACAGGCCAGAGTAGCCTTGGAAAATGCACACACGGGCACAAAAACAGGGGTGTCTGTCTTTACCTAGGTCTGTGGGCACAGGCCCGACCGTGGAGACCTCGCCAGGGACCCCGCCCTTCTCCTCCCAGCACTTAACTGCCCCACTCCAGGATTAACTATATTGGTGTGTATGTGTTTTGTGTGTATATTTGTATGTGTGTGCTGGGGCAGAACACAGGGATGAAAGTTAAACTGAGTACAGAAATAACTATTATTTAAGACAAAATAGGCTCAGTACCTTGAGATGGATTCAAACAAACTATGGGTTATTAAAAAAAAAAAAAAAAAAAGGAAATCACAAGGAATTACATCCAAATATGATAATGAGAAGTTTTATGCTGAAAGCAACATGTGGATCAGGCTTTTAAGGATAGCTAAAAGGGGCATGGGCAAGGAAAGAATACAGTCCAGAGAAAAGCAAGCATTGGTAGAGCAAGGCATTCACCAGAAACAAGTATATTGGAGTCACCAAATGGGAAGCACTAAAATATGATCTGGGGTTATTTGTATTACACTGAAGATAGTCTCCAAAGCCAAGATGTCATAATCAAATTTTATCTTATATGCAGAGGAACTATTTAGGAAGTTTTTGCACAAGGATATACTTAATGCAATTAGGTTTCAGAAGTATATATTTAGCAGTGGCATTGAGAATAGTTTGAAATAGGACTAAAGTGGAGTCAGAGAATTGGTTAGAAAATACAATGAGAAACCTGTCATAGGTGGTGGAAATTGGAACAGAGATGAATAGATAGATTCAAGAGTTGCTGTAATAGTAGAATTGATAAGATGTAACAAGTGATTGAAAATAAAAGATGAATCCACTGGATAGCCAAAGGTGGCCTTGGGCATGATCTACAGAAATAACTGAGTCATAGGAAGATACTGATTTGTACAATGAGAGAAAGGCAATAAGATTATTTTTGGAAACCTCTTCTAATGTATGTCTCACTAAACAAATATATTTTCTGATATTTCTTTTCTCGTGCTGCATAAAATTTTCTCTGATATTTCTTTTCTTATGCTGCATTACATTTGCTTATGCACATTACTATTATAGTATTGCTTAATCAGTGATAATACAAGTCAGCCTCCTGAACTGTCTGAGTAATACATGCCATTTAAGCCCTCATGGAAATTATAAACTCTGAGGGATATGGGACACCAGAAGTGTGACCTCAGGGCCAATTTTTATTTGTTGGGGGTGGGAGCATTCTTACTAGTCTGTGGACATCAAAATGAATATTTACTAACCTAAAAGGTAGTAAATGCTAACTTCCAAGTGAGTAATGTAGTTAGTATTAAATACTATAGAAATTCAGAGGCATGAAGATAATTTTACTAATTTTGTTAAGCAGCTATTCTGATGAAGGCACCATGAGAGAATAGAAAAACAGTTTCTGCCTTTGAGTTTACAATTAAAGACTGAGAGCCACACACTATGAGTAGGTAAATATGATAAAAATTAAGTTCAGAGAGTATCAGAAGAGTGGGTTTGGGATGACCATGTCAGGATGAATAAAGGAATATGACCACGTTTCTTTTTTCAAGTCACTCTTCTTTTCTTTTATTTTGTTATACTCTTTCACTCATAAAAGCGGTTAAGTAATGCTAATGGAAATTATAGAAAACATAAATAAATGAGTTCAATTTTTCTCATATATAAATTAATTTTGTCTTCTGCTGTAAGAGGTACACATCTCCTATATGACCTGTAAGTTTCAATTAAGCATGCCAGTTTTACTGATTAATTAAAAATGACCCCATTCCTTAGCTCACTCCAATCACAAATCAGCCTCTTTTTATTTTACTCCTTGATCCCCTGTCCATGCCCTATTCACACTTTAGCTACATCTGCACTTGTCACCCCAAGCCTGAACTACTTGATATCAGGGACTGTGGTTGTATAGGTGTGTGTGCACATATGTGTGTGCGCCCAGCCTTGTAACTAACACTATGCCTTATACATAATAGGTGCTCAGTAAATGTGAAATCAAAATGGAGTTTTTCCCTTTTGACTCAAGTGCTTAATTCTTAGAAGCATGTGGTGCTAATATTTAAGATAGATTGGTTCATTCTGTTTAAGTACCACATAACCATTCACACGTCATTGAGTTTAGCGCTATTAAAGGATAATTTCCCTTCTAGGAATTGTGAGTGTTGCAGGCACATTTTACATACCTATCATTTTTTATCATCATTGGGCAGGTAGAGAGATTAAAATGAAAAGGTTTTTTCTCAAATGTGCAGCTGTGTACATAGACTTTATTTGGAAATGCTTGTGTATTCAAGAACAAAAATATAGAAATACTCTTATAAACATCCCCATACCCAGAACTACCCAGAAATCATGCAGCCTTTTTAAAGACAAAAATATTGACATTTCGTCTCTGTACCTCATTAGTTATTCAAATAACTGGGAAAAGCTATCTTTTCCTCTTTTCTATTTTAATATAATAAAACCCAAGGGAACTGATCAAAAGCCCTGTCTTGCTGAGTTTTACAAGTTTGGGCCCATTGTGATATTTTCTATTTGTGACATTTTACTTAATAAAATGTTTTTTTACTACTGCTCTTAATTCACACATTTTTGATAGCTTATACCAGGGTCTTTGTGTTTTATTTTCTTAAATAAATTCCCTTTTGAACATAAAAATGTAATATTTCATACATTTGTAAATGATAGTGTGTAAATGATAGATGATTCTTTTTTTTAATTATACTTCTTTAAGTTCTAGGGTACATGTACACAATGTGCAGGTTTGTTACATATGTATACATGTGCCATGTTGGTGTGCTGCACTCATTAACTCGTCATTTACATTAGGTGTATCTCCAAATGCTATCCCTCCCCCTTCCCCCCACCCCACAACAGGCGCTGGTGTGTGATGTTCCCCTTCCTGTGTCCAAGTGTTCTCATTGTTCAATTCCCACTTATGAGTAAGAATACGAAGTGTTTGGTTTTCTGTTCTTGCAATAGTTTGCTGAGAATGATGGTTTCCAGCTGCATCCATATCCCTACAAAGGATGTGAACTCATCCTTTTTTATGGCTGCATAGTGTATATGTGCCATGGTGTATATGTGCCACATTTTCTTAATCCAGTCTGTCATTGATGGACATTTGGGTTGGTTCCAAATCTTTGCTATTGTGAATAGTGCCGCAAGATTCTTGACTATAAACTAAGTTTACTTTGTATAGAACTTTACAGCTTACAAATTGCATTCACATATATTATCTCATTTGCTTCTTACCATAGCCATATAACTAGATATTTCTGTTTTAATTTCATTTTTAATAGATAAAAATTTAAGAAAGAAAGAAACTAAGGGAACTGTCTGCAATTCATATGTGCCTACGGGTTATGTGCAGACCCAGAATCAGTGTGGAAACGTTACAATTATCCAATCAGTACTCTCAATATTCAAATTAACAAATTGACCATGCCATGGCCAATTGACACATGGATATTTACACTGAATTATAATAATTAGCATTTTTTGGCATTTATACATGCCAGACTGATTTAAAGTACATAATATATGTTAGGTCATTTAATCCTAGTTAAAACTATTTGAAGTTTAAACATGAGGAGACTGAGGCCCAAGGAAAGTAAACAACTTGCCCAGAATAACAAATCTAGTAAGTTTTTAAACTGAGATGTGAACCCAGACAGTCTACACAATGCGCCCTTAAGTGTCATTCTCTTCGCTGGCAATTCACCAGTAAGAATAGATGTAATTAAATAGACATAAATTAATAATGTATTCTAGTACTACACTTACTCTCAGTGAACTTGCAGAAAGTTATTCTTGACCCCTAAAATTCTTTTAAATACTGTAGTAGTAATTGAATTTGTTTCCTTGTTCTGTGATAATTTCTATTCATGGTAACCTTTTAATGCTTAATATTTGTTCAGAATTTTATAGCTTGGAAAATCTCCTCCTGTTCATTATATCATTTAGATATACAGACTTTCATAACATAAAAGAAGTTAGGGGACAACCCCAAAATATTAACCAAAAAGAACCAACTATTAGAGAGGTTATACGACCAACACAAAGTACTTGCTTGGTTGGAGTGGCCGAACCAAGCTAAAAGCAGATCTTCCAAGGTTATTCCCCTAGTGATGAAAAAATGTCAGCATAATAAATGCATCTAAGTGTGTGTGTGTGTGTGTGTGTGTGTGTGTGTGTGTGTATGTATGTATACTGATTGTTCTTCAAAAATAATGTTGAAGAGGCATGACATAGGTAGCTGGTTTGCAGATCTCCTAGTTAAGACTACTTGCCATTTACAAGTGCTCAGTGGATGGAGCATTCCTGGATGGATATCCTAGTTTGTTTAATAGCAAATAACCAAATGAAAAGTTGATTAATTGTTCCAATATTTGAAAGTTTCTATGTGTACCTATTTATCTAAGTCTTTAAAATAATTAACTCTTTTTTTACAGATAAATCTTAGGTTAATATGAAATTTGCTTATTCACTAATCTGTTGCTTACACTTCAATAAATGATGATGAGTTCTTTATATGATGGAAGAAATCTTAGCTGATGATACCACCAAAACATAATTATATTTTCATTTTTAAACCAAGTCTATTGGGTGCCCTAACTCACAGGGCAAAATGCTTTTGGGAAGATCTTTCAGGTATATATTTAATTCTATTACTAGTTGAAGAGACACAGAGACATTTCTAATAATCATGCTCTTCCCATATATTCAGTAGTTGGTGATATTTAAATTATCATTCATGTGGTGCTGAAAGCATGTCAAGTGGCTTTGGGCCAATGAATAAAATAATATAAAATTAAAGTTTTAAATTATCCCTGGAAGCCTGCAATTAACAGGCATCCACAAGAAAACTGGGCAACTAGTGTAATCATTATTTACCTAAATTAATTAATTTTTCTCAATTTCATGTCATAAAAAGCAGCTAAATCAGTTTAAGTTATCGTTTCTTAGTCCCAATTTAAATCTACTAAGTTATCAATAATAATTTAAAGTATGCTTAAATGGATAGCAATTAAAACTGATAGCATAAAGCCAAAAAAGACTATTAGTGATCCCTAATGATTTATGCAAAGAACCATCATATTATTCTATTCTTTCAAAGCTGTACACAAAATAAAGCTAAGCATTCTCTTTTAAGTCATTATATAAACCTCTGAATCTATTTGGTCTGATTGGGAGTCCACCTAGCCTAAAGATAGTGTATTAAATAGAATTAGCAAAACATGAAAGAACATGAAAAAAATATATATATATAAAACATATATATACTATGTGTATATATAAAATATGTTAATATATATTTGTTAATTCTAATTAATGTGTGTAACTATTTTAAGTTCTTTTTATTTTTAAAGCTTTTAAAATCACAGTAAATTCAGGTTCCCCTTTTCTTCATCGTTCTTGAAGTCTACAGAAAGAGATATTCTAAAATATCCCAAGCATTTCAAACACTGAATAATTATAAAATACTATTCTCTGATAGACTTTATTTCTGACTATGACCTAACCCATGTTATTTGTCACTGGAAGGACAAGAGGGAAGAAAAGAGAGGGATATAGATGACGTTTTCAAAGGTGGCAAAGAAAATTGAAAAATAATTGAAAAGTAAAAAGTGAAAAAAAAAGCTAGTGTAGGAAATTCAGTTAGACCCATTTGGTATGGAGTACATCTTAGTTCACCTTCCCAGAAAGTTATAGGGATCCTTGGCCACACATGTAAAATCTTGTCTCTGCATCTTTTTGTCCTTACCCACTTGGAGTTGAAGAAAGCCTGTGAACTTCATCAGGCAGAGAGCTCATCTTATCCATATTTGTGCCTCCTCCAGAACCTAGCCCTGTGTCTGGCGTATAGTCAGTACAGAACTCTCAGCTGAACTCATTGATCCCTTCTTCAAAGAGGGCTTCCTTAATCTTCTATCTTGCAAGACCAATTAGTTTTCATCACACAAATGTTGCATTCTATTGTCATTAAGCATTTTTTTCTTCCTCCCAGTGAATAGAAACAAATAGAAGAAGGCATTTACTTTGGTAGTATCTAGTACTTTCTTTCTGAACTGTCTTTCACTTTGATGTGATTGCTTTTCTGCCTGAGTAACTCTATCTAATGCTCTGTTGCCCTGCCAATAAACAGGAAATTATTTTTTCATCACTTATTTATCCTTAATGTAATTTGGTTTGCTTAGATGTTTGCAGTTTAATCCTTTAGTCATTATTGGGAATGAAAATCATAGATTCCTTTGATAGGGGCTTTTGTTTAAAGTATAGCAAAATACTGAGAGAAAGGGTAAGAAAACCTACAATTATTTATATACTATGTTGTATTAGGGTGTTGAATTTCATACTTGCTTGGGTTCACATTCAGCCATAAAGGTAACTAAAGAGATGCTGCATCTCCTCCACCACTCCCAGCTTCATATAAACACATACATTACCAGTCCTTCACACTGAACTAGAAACCTCTAGGGATGTATATGACATATGTACATTCAAAAAATTCCACTGATATACCTTGATATGCTCTCATTGTTGAGAATCCTTATACTAGATACTTTTACATGATATCTTATTTAATCTTAAAATGCTCCTATGGGCAAAGTAATTTTACTCATATTATAGATGAGCAAATTAATGCTTAGAGGAGCTAAATATCTTATTCAAAGCCACAAGGCTAGTATTTTCTGCAGAGCCAGAATTTGAATCCAAGTCAGTAAGACTCCAAACCTATTTATTTTCAAATTTTATTACCACATGCATCTGGTGCCACCAAAATCTGATCCTTCAAGTAACATCCCTCTAGTTAATGGAGAAGATGGCTGGTGGCCAGACTGGGTCTGATAGAGTGGGTCTATCAGAAACCCAGGAAGAGAGAGAAGGCACACTCAGCTGGACCATTTAAGAACATTTAAAAAGGACAGTTTACAACAGTGTAGGAAGTACGCTAAGATTAGTTATGGTACCTAAATGGTTAACACCTGTATTAGTCCATTTTCATGCTGCTGATAAAGACATACCTGAGACTGGGAAGAAAAACAGGTTTAATTGACTTAAAGTTCCACATAGCTGAGAAGACCTCACAATTATGGTGGAAGGCAAGGAGGGGCAAGTCATGTCTTACATGGATGGCAGCAGGCAAAAGAGAGAGCTTGTGCAGGGGAACTCCTTTTTAAAACCATCAGGTCTCATGAGATGTATTCCCTATTGTGGGAACAGCACAAGAAAGACCTGACCCCATGATTCAGTTACCTCCCACTGGGTCCCTCCCATGACAAGTGGGAATTGTGGGAGTTACAATTCAAGGTGATATTTGGGTGGGGACACAGCCAAACCACATCAACAACTGTAGGCCTAAAACTATGAACCTCCACAGGGGTGGTAGAAAAGGGAAGGTGAAGAAAAGGGAGAGGGAGACAGAGAGAGCTTCCTGATAGGGCTGTAGCCTCTAGGTCCAGGGATATAACCAGATCACCACATTCCTGGGGGTGGGGTGGGGTTAGGGTGTTATCTTGCTAGTCTTTGTTGTTGACTGAATCCAACTGAAAGCCACAAGGCTAGGGAGCTTAAGAACATAGTCTATACACATCAGCCACTGTGGACAGAGGAGAATAGCGAATGGATCTGGGTAAGTCCAACACAGAGTGTTAGCGGTGAATTTTCTCCCCCTCACCCCAAAGTCTCAGCTGACTCTCCCTGACAGAGAGAGGCTTAAAACAAAGAAAACTCAACAAATTTTTAAATCTTTGGTTGCAAATACTTCTGAAATATAATAGTGTAATTCCTTACTAAGCAATTATAAACATTCATATCTGTCCTGTTTTTATGATATTGCAGACAAAGGAAGTTCAAAATATTGCTAAAGACTTTCCTTGAGATAGATAGATAGATGATAGATAGATAGATGATAGATAGATAGATAGATAGATAGATAGATAGATAGATAGATAGACAGAGATAGAGATAGAGATAGAGATGGAGACATATAGACATATATACTGTATGTTTCTTTGTTGTTTTTGTTTTTCAGGAGAGGGTGTCAGGTTAGTCAAGGTATAATTTACATACAGAAAAGCTCAACCATTTCAGGTATACAATTCTATCAATTTTCACAGTGTATACAATCATATAATCCACACCATAATGAAGAGATAGAATATTTCCATAATTCCAAAAAGTTGTAAAACTTTTAAAAATCTTTAACTCAATATTTGGCATTGACTTGTGTTTCTTCTAATTTTTAAGTAGAAAAAAATGGTGATAGAAGCCAGTAGAATGTTGCACATAGGAGCTGCTTTTAAGAAAAGTTTTTTTGTCTCTTAATCCTTTCAAGTAATATCAACTACCCATGTTGGCTATTAACCCATTTCATATATATTAGACTGATCAGTGGTTCATAACCTTGGATGCACATTAAAATCTTAAATAGCCTGATGGCCAGGTAGCACCCTATTAAATCAGGAGGTCTGGGGTTCGTTCCAAGGTATCAATAATCTGAAGCTTTGTAAGTGATTCCAGTATGCATCCAAGGTTAGACCCTCTAAATTAGACCAGTTGTTCTCAAGGCTGGCTGCACAATAGAACCCCTGGGCAATTGTTTAAAAAGACTGATGCCTTCTTCCTGATTCTGATTTATACAACTTGTTCAAAAATTTGACTCTAAGAAAATAAAATACAAGTTGAGTAATTTAGATCTCTGAATTGTTGGGCTCCACTTAATGAAGGTTTTAGAACAGCTCTGGGTGTGTGGTAGTGTTCAATAAATGTTAAATGGAGATCCTAATCCCACAGTGGAGTCAGAGAGAATAAAATATACCTTTTCTTGGAAACACACTGTGTATTTGAAATAATTATCTTTGCAAACTATGACTTTCCAAAAATTGTCTTCCTAAGTAATTTACCTCAAATGGTAGGCCTTATATTTTAAGAGAATACCATATTTCAACTATATTTTCACACCATAATATTAGACCCCGATATATCTTATAGCACTTCCACAATTTTCCTCAAGGAAATAGACATGAAACAAGATGAAGAGACTAAGAATAAGATTTAAACCAGCCTCCCCTTTGGAAGCATAAATGATGTGATTGCGGCTCTGGGCCTGGAGAATACTGCAGCTTTGTAAAATATAGCAGTGGTACTTTCTTGCTTTTACAGTGGCAGAATATATATACAAAGGACACCTAGTGCAGTGGGTAGAACAAAAGTGAACTAAGTGTCTAGCAAAACAGATAGAAGGCTAACAAAACATTATATATTTTTTTATATTCCAGGAGCTAGTAATTAAAATAACAAAAATCTTCTTTTCAGTATGAAGCTGTTGATGGTCTCTAAGACAGAAACTCTCATTAAACAAATTTCTCAAACTTTATTGTTTTAAATAATCAGCATACTGCATCTTCCCATGTACACTAAAGACCCTAGGTCTTATATTTAATCCCACAAACCCAGACTAATGCAACAAGCACCATTTTTATTAAAATAAATGTTCTTGGTTTAAAATAGAAAATATAGAGTTCATTTAATTTTACCTTCACACTTCTTATTCAACTGTTCTACTCTTTTTCTTTTTGGTTTTTTCCTCCTTTTTAGGACCACCTCAGAAAATAGTATCACCTAAACAAGAACATGAAGATAGGAAACAGGACAAAGTCACTGATAAAGGAAGTGAAAGTGGGACTTCCTGTAATGAGCTCTCCACTTCCAGTTGTGACAGCCATTCAGAGGCAAGCACTCCCCAGGACAACCCGTCCAGTGCCCAGCAGGCAACAGCTCACCAACCGAACACCTTAACATTGGATCGACCCTCTAAAAAAGCACCTGTGCAATGGATGCCCCCACCAGACAAACGCAGAAACAGTGAACTCTTTCAGACACTCATCAGCAAGTCCCGGGAAACAAATCTGTCCAAAAAGAAAGTCTGTGAGAAGCTAAGTGTGGAAGAAGAAATGAAAAAGTGTATTCAGGATTTTAAAAAAATCCACATTCCAGATTATTTTCCAGAGCGCAAACGCCAATGGCAATCTGAACTCTTGCAGAAGTATGGGTTATAGTAATTATCATATTCCCACAGTATTTTGATGACATTCAATGTTTACTACAGTGTCACCACCTGACTGGTGTCCTAACAATGGTCAGTGTGATTCTTGCTGCTCTTCCTTGTTGTGAACAGTGGATGTGGAACAGTATTTTCTTTTATTCTTTTGTTGTTGTTGTTTTTAGAAACATGATTAAAAAGGAAAAAAAAATCAATAAATGTTAAATCAAAATGGAATATCTGATTCAAACCATTTTACAAGAATGAAAGTAAAATATGCATGATCAAGCTTAGAATCTTGATTTTTGAACTCTGGTCAACTGGACATGTTTGTCACTTTGTAACTTATCAAAAACAAACCATCATATCATACCAACTAAAATGATATATGGATGAAGCAACATCAAGTAAAATTTTAGACGATGGTTATAGGACCCAAATCTAAAGCTGTCTAAATGTTAATGCAATAAAACAAGTATTATTTTTGCATGAGTACAATGTTACACATAAATCACAAGAGATAGGGAAGATATGTTTGTTGCTTGGAAAGAAAAAAATTACAAAAAAACAGCCAAAAAAAAAATACTTTAGGTAAAGCCTATAAATGTAAGCTGTCTAGGAGACTGAATTTTCTTTGTTCTGGATCTGTGACTTTTTTGTGTACGTGTATGGTGTTTATGTATGTTAAGATGGTGTAAATATGCCTTATACTGTTATTTATGGCATCAACATTCATTTATTAATGCTAATCATGGTTACTACTGTGAAATGAGTCTTTTACATCAGGCTGTGAAAATTGGTATAATGATACTTTGAAAGATCCTATTATCATGTTAAACAAAATAATATAGGGAAATGGTAAAGAGCTTTATGTATTTATTAAAAAAAGAAAAATGTATTAGAATTTCTTGATTTCTATTGACTTTTCTTTAAAAATATTCAACTGTCATCTTGTTTTCAATTTTCCTTTAAAACTCTAAGCTATAGAATGATTTGTTCAGACTTAATGTTGATAACTTTAAAACATAATTCAAAATGGAGATATAGTCAGATCCAGATAGCATTGGTATGGATTAATAAACACTTAGCCCACAAGAGAAAAAGTCCTCATGTAAAAATACACTAAAATGTTATTTTACCTATTAACCAGATTGAACACTTCTCCAAACACAACTAATAAGTTATCTCTTACAGATCAAGGCACAAAAATGGCAAGAACAAACTAAAAGACCAGGCTTTATGAAAAATGATTTCTTCCTGGTTGTACATGTGGAAAGAAGCTTTCTTATCATAAACCACACAATTTTGCCTCGCCATATCCACAGAAAGAAATGTATAATATCATGAAATTTCACTAAAGGAAAGGCTGAGAGAGGGTAAAAGTATCTTCAAGAATTAAAGGACTCGTTCTCCTCTGTGGTTAGTCAAAATGGAAGTTGAGCAGCATTTGTGGTAACATTTCTTTCAGCACAATACAAGAAGATGAGCATTATCAACTCAAAGTTTAAAAAATTTGCATTCATTTTTGGATGTATTGTTAGATTTCTCACTGTACCATTATATAAAATATCACCTACAGTGGACTAGTCAAAGAAACTAATATATATGATTTACCTTGAATTATCTATCATGTTTTAGGCAAACAGATACTTTCAAGTTCTGCATTTTGTTTTGGGAAGGTTGGCAGTCCCAAAATGGCTTGATGTGGCTGCAACTCACTGGTGAGAGGATAGAGCTTGGCAGTAGGGTTTCCACAGTTCAAATCCCACCTGCACTACTTACTATCTGTGATGTTAGGGATAATGAGGATAATAAAGGAGCATAATACCATAGAAAACATTTAAATGATGTAATTGAAGTAACGCATCACCATCACTACTGGAGCTGGAGAGAAAAAAGGAAGGTATTTGTCTTATTGGAGTCTAGGAACCAGCTCTATCAAATGGGGAGTTTGTAATACTGGGGGGTAAGCTGTCTTGTAAGAACTATAGCTTCTAAGGAGTCACAATCACTTTCAAAGATGCTTCATGAACCACAGAAGAGAACATTACTCTAGTTTTCCATTTCCCCACATTCTGATTTTACATCAGCACTTTCCCTCTTCCCAATATAAGTAGGAGCCAGTTGTCTAAGCAGCCTAGGAAATGTAATTTGTACAAGGGTTCCCCTTGTGACACAAAGTCCAGCTGCAAAAGGCAAGGAATCAAGGAATAAATCTGAAAACCTTGCACCTTGCTCTGTTTTTTTCCCAATGAAATAGCTCAAATCGAATTGCAATGGAAATAATTTGGTAACTGGGAACTCTGTCATCTCTTCATATCTCTACACTGTAAAATAAGTGAGGCCAGTGATAATTGTCTATTCTAACAGTACTTGCTAAATTAGAATAAAAGTTCTGAACCATGGGATATAAGGGAACCCACTTCAACAACCATCTTTTGAGTACTTATCATACATCAGGCATTTGTCTCAAAGGTCAACAGAAAATTCAAGAAACACAGATGACCAGCTGCTGCTTTTGGAAGGAAGCTTACAGTGGGTCTGATTCTCCCAAACCATCATGCTTTCCCCAGAAGCTAAAACCTAGCTGGCCTCTATTTGGGTTAAAAAGGGATCAAGGGAGGCAGCTAGAATGGAGACTCTTCCTTAAAGAAAAGGAGACACCAAACTTTAATGGTGAGTTGGGCTAAAATTGGTATATAAAAATCCCTTTCCTAAAACCCAGTAGATAAAATCTGACAATCACCACAAATCAGAACACTGGAATCAGGCACTGAAGTTGAGTATTTATTCTTCCCCACATGTTTTACATTTGTTTTGTATACAGTAGATATTAAACTTGCAACCTGATGTGTTGCCATTGCTAGTTTAAATGGAAACATTTAGTACTAACTAAGATGAGAGAAAAAAAATAGAAGTCAAGTGTAATATTTTTGATTCTGAAAAAATGGAATAGACTACCTTTTCCTATTCTTCCTAGTAAGTGTAATTAAATCCCTTTACATTATATTAAAAAAAAAAAAAGTAAGACTACAAAAGGCTGAAAGAAGAGGAAAGACTAGCTAGGAATAGTGGGTGGTAAGTTCCCTGAGGTTTCCCTTTGCCTCATACATCCCAGACTTGAGCCTCACACATCCCAGAAGCACCAATAGGTGCAGACAAAACAAGCCCCAACAAAAGTCTGTTCTCTTTAGTCAAAAGACCATGAACGGTGTAGCAAGACAGAAAACATTTAGATAAACTCTGTCAGGTTGGGGAGAAGTGGACAAAATTGCATTACTTCTTTTAAGGCTCCCTACTTTTCATAGAATAAAATTCAAACACTGTATAGACCATAATATAGGTTCTCAATAAAGTGGCTCCATATCAGTTTGCTTTTATTGGGCAACAAACCACTCGAAAGCATAGTGGCTTAAAAAAAAAAAATTATCTGCTTGCAATTCTGTAAATTGGCCATTTGTCCTGAGATCAGCTGGGCATGGATCTCACCTGGGCTTACTTACCTGGATAATCCTGATTATTTGGCAGGGGATGAATAATCTATAGCATCCTTATTGAATGTTTGACCATTGACACGTTTCAATTACAGTGACTCAGTTGTCCATATAGCCCCTCCAATAGTCTAGCTCAGATTTATTCACACTGTGGCAGTGTACGAAAGAGTGTTCAAGGCCCTGAAGGTGTAGCTCTGAACTTCTGCATCATATTCTCTGTATTCTAGTTGAGATGGTCAAAGCAAGCCATTCCAAATTAAGGGGGGTGTGGAAATAGCTCTACTTCTTCATAGGAAGAGCAGCAAAGATTTTGTGACCATTTGCAACCTACCATAGTTCTGACCTATGCTTTCACATCTAGAAGCAAACTCTTTGTACACCAGTTACTATTGATTTATGATTACCCTACCTATACCCTAAAATCAATACCATCACCAACTCCTCTGAAACCCAAACACATACAAACTTCTTCATCTACCTTTTGAAATCCTACCCATATTATGTGTTTTAATTCAAATGACACCTACTCTTCAAAGCTTTCTTTAGTTTATCAGAACAGAATTATTAATCATTTCATTCTCAGATATCTCAGATCACTTTAAAAACATCCTTTCTGTATCTCTCATTTATGTCCTAATATGCAAAGGTAATGATGTACACTTGTCTTTTTCATTAGATTGAAAGATGTTTCATGTGGGTTAAGATCTTACTTTTCTTTGAATGGGAAAAATAATGAGTAGAGAGTTTCTGCGCACAGTGGGTAAAATAATTTTGGCAAATTAATAAACATCCTTTTCAATGCAAGAATATCATTAAGAGCCCTTGATACTCTTCCTGCCTCCCTAGGATTGCTAAAAGCCATTTTACAGTGTTTCCAGGCCAAATCTCACTCATTGATTTTACATTCCTAATCCCTAACAGAGAGATTACTCAAAGGGATATCTTAAAAATATTTCACAGTTTGTTCCAATTTGGATGAATGTGATTTTGGCATCTCCTGCTTGAGATGCAGTGATTAAGCTGAAAATTATGTCTTCTCTCCTACAGTGTTTCCCTTTGGTTTGGCTTACAGTAAATATAAGTTGTGACCTGGTGTATTAGTGATTTGTAGTTTAGAGTGTTAAATAAATTTTACCAAGGCCTAGTTATATTTGTTTATGAAAGGATGAAATTGAAAGAGTTTCCTATAAAATCCTTAAACATCAAACCTATTTTCAAATTACCCTCTCTCTCCATTCCACAATCCTAAAAACAATTACTTTGAAACATTACATACAGGGATTAAAAAGATTACAAAACTACAGAGTTGAAAGAATCTTAAAAATCATGTATATTTTCTATACAAATGAAACCAAAGTAATCTAAGCCTATTTCCAGAATATTCCCATAGGCTAAGTACTTTATCAGATATATCAAAGAAACAGCCATAATAAAGGCACCTAAGAGCTTATGGGTTTAATTTCAACTGTAAGATGTGTACACAATAACTATGATACACGGTAGACAGTAGGGGAGGGTTTTATAAAAACACAAATATTGCTACATGGATTTAGAGGAAAAGACAGCTTTATAGTAGAAATGGAATGTGACATGGGACTTGAAGGAAAGGTGATTTGGATTTGTAGGTATAAGGATGCTGAAAGGGGACTGTGCAAGGAAAGAGACAAGTCTTTAAGTTTAAATGTGTAAGATAACTAGTAGATGAAGCTATTTTAGAAAAAAAGTTACAAAAATGTTATTGAATACATTTCAAAGTTTTAATGAATATGCCATTCTTACACTGAAGAATATAGTAATGCTGACTGTTTTAATCATAATTTTCATATTCAAGATCGTATTCTTATGAGTAAATTCTTTTTATACTCACCCAGTCTTTTTCTCCAGTCTCCAGTTGCAACAGCAGGTTGCTAAGGTAGAGGCAAATTAAATTCCCTTTAAAATGCCTTTAAGAAGATGAAATGGAAACAGATCAATTAAAACTAACGAAAAGAAATAAGTCAATTGGAAGTTGGACTAAAAAGTAACATTTTTGAGGGGAGAAGTATTTTAACATTCACCTTATTTGGAATTGCCAGTGCATAGTGATAATAAAAAGCAGATTAATTTTTAGTTGGTTTTATTGACATTTTAAAATTATCTACCCCTATTTCCTCAGCTCTCATCAACTGTGCTTAACACATAGTACAGTTCAATGCAGAAAACAAACAGTTATAGTAGAGTTTAACAAGTGCTAAGCAGAAACACATAAAAAGACTGTCTTGCCTGCAACTGCAAGTACATACCTTCATCATTTTCCACTTCAGCTACAGTAATAATGACTACATTGGTCTCTGCCTTCAATCTTTTCCCTTCCAGTCCATCCTTTGTGCTGCTAGAGAAGTGATCTTCCTACAACAACAATTTTTCATTTTTATTATCCTCTTGTTTAAATCTCTTCATTTCACTGCCGATTGGGGGAAAAGACTTAAACTACTTTATATAACAAATAAAGTGCTCTATTCTCTGTCTCCTTTCTTTTTCCAGACTTATCACCGTACATCCACATGTACACACACACATGTCCTTTTCTCAGCTATTTTTAACTACTTGCAATTTCCAAGCAGAATTTGCTACTCCTTTCATTGTGCTTACCAATACAATATTTTTATGACAGAGACACAGTTTTCTAACATGTGTGCATGTTTTCCTTTACCTCCCACTAACTAAAGATGAGGATTTGCCAGCACAGTCCTTACCTGTTTGGTGACATAAAATAGAGTTTGTGGATGCAATCCCTACCACACACCATTCCTACCACATTTTCACCTTTCCTTTTTCTTCAAAGCAGAATAAGTTATAGAAATAGAATTTTACTATTTTGTGAACCCTAATGAAATAATGGATTTAAACACCAGCCACCCATGGCAGCAAAAATTACATGAAGGGATAATAGGAAACTTTATAATGGGTGGATCAGATTGACAGCATCTGATCCCACTGCCAAATCTTAACATCATGCATAGGAAGACAAGCAGACACTAGTGCCTCCTTATATGAAAGAATAGGAAGCTCACAGTACCACCTATGATGTATTCTTACCCAAAACAGAGATGTATCTGATAGATCCCTAGATCTAACTGCCAGTTTGCTGGAAAAACAGGGGATAAAGAAACCTAAAAAACGACAAAATGACACAGTCAGTAATTTCTAGGATGGAGATTCTACATGACAAGTTAATTCTTCAACAATAAAGTGGTAAGGGAAAAACAGGGAAGAGGATCTATAGTCAAAAGACATATCCTATAGATGCTATACTGGGAGTTCATGTGGGTCCCAGTTCCCATCACACCAACTGTAATATCATTATCATCATCAAGGAATTTATTCATCTTAGGTAAATGTTTCATGTTAATAACAAATTATTATTTGTTAACAATGATATCGTGGATATGTTGAAAAAAGTGTCCATATCTTTTAGAGATACTCTCTGAAGTATTAATGGATTAAAATCTAAGATGTTCACCTTTAAAATAACACATGGGGTAGGAGCAATGTGTTCAACTAGATGAAGCCAGGTTGGCCATGTATATAATTACTGAAGCAAGTGACAGATACTCATGGTTTCTAATTTAGCATATGTTTGGAGAAGCTCATAATGAAAAATTAACCTTTTAAATTAAAAAAAGCATTCTCAGAAGGTGAAGAATGCTGACCCGAGAAATATCCTAGGAACTCTGAGCAAGGTTCAGAAAGTTAAGAGCATTTTTGAGGTTGGCGAACAAGAATTTATAGTGATACCAATTTATCTTATTGCATAACTTTCTGAAGGAGTGTAGGCTTCTGTGGTAGAGAGTAGATGTGGGGGTGGTAGTACAGATAAGGTGTATAAAAGTAATTAGCTATGTATTTGTTTTTTAACCATCAGAGAAATATAATGAAATATAGAGTGGCAAGAGAGATGCAAGTAATGATGAGGGTGTTAGTTAAATTATGTACCTTGTAAACTCAACTGGATTTTTTTAAATGAAGTGAATAAAGAAGGTAATAGACTGGGGATTGAGAAATGGAATAGATACCGGCCTGGAAACCTTATGAATCAAAGTATGAACTCAGAGAAAGTGATTGCATATGAAATCTAGAAGAAATGGTGATTGTGGTCAGTTAAAGGGATTCTTCTAATTGATAATTTTAATACTTCCTATTTTGAACGCATTTCAGAGGGACCAAAAATCACTTGAATCTATTTCAGCTTTCTTGGCTAATGATTTGACTTACATAATTCTGACCCAACAGCTCTTCCTATAACCTCTCTAACAAATAATCTGTACCAGGCAACATTATTCTTCATAAAACACTGCTTTCATAATGTACCCCCTCACACAAGAGTCTCAGAACAAGGAGCCATCTGCGAGTCTTGTGTGACTGAACCTGTCATTCCCAGGCCTCTCTTAAGTGGCCAAACCCTATACATTTTTGCTTCCCAGTTGCTAAGTCTCATCAGCCTCAGCTCCAAGAAGACACATCTTCCCATTACTTCTTTACTTTTTGTTTTCTAAGTTTTGAATTCTTTTTCTTCCCTAATGCGTTTCCACATCAAATCAATAATCCCATCAAAACCGAGATAAACACAGCATAACAAAAGATGTCTGTGTGGGTTCAAACCCTAGCTTGATCACATATTAGCCAAATGCAACATGGTGGTGATAATGAGTACTTATCCTAAGGATTGATAATGAGTACTTACCGTTATGTAATCTTACATGTATTACGTATAATATTACATGTATTACATATTTTATGTAATACATGTAAGATTCTTAAAACAATATTCACCATTACGCAACCATTTTTTCAATTACTTATGAAAAACCTTTTTTGCCATATTTTGTTATTTGATTCCCTTTAGTAGAGATACAGAATTGCTGTATCTCAAAATATTTACACATGATGTTCTATAAACATAGATTTGTTCTATAATTACATGAAAAAATAATTACAGCCTCTACTATCCTTGTATTCATTAAGTTTAAGTAGTGTTTTGCATCATTAGTTACTTAATAATGCTTATGATTTATCAAATGTTAAATATCTAAATTAAATAAAAGAAGCAAACAAATATATTAATAAATGAGCCTAGGAATGAATTACTAAACAAAATAGCATAAATTTATCAAGTGAAGTTTAAGAGAAATAAACTATCTCAAATCCCCAGCTTGTTCTAAAGTAGGATGCTAATTTCTCACTCTGGGTTCAACATTAACAATCTTGAGTTATACATCCAATTAATTATGCATAATTTTTCTGCTTCAAAAAACCAAAGCATGTGTACTTCTTCTCATTATAGTTGCCCCTTGTTTGTTAGTAAAGTTAATTTGTTATATAAACTTTCAAGGAAGTATGCAAGTTTAGAGAAGTTTCAAAAAGATACCTAAGCTTCATAGAGCTCTTCTATGTACTGAGGAAATTTTAAAAAGTGAACTCTGACACAAATCAATGTTGACATCTTAAAAACTTATTAGTGTAAATATTCACTCACTCTGAGATTCTATTCTATCCATATCAATATAGTAAAAACTGAATTATCAGAATGTAAATATCCTTTGAAATTCTGCTGAGGATTTTTTTATGGGGCGCAGGGAGCTGCTACTATCCTAAAGGTAATATTTCTCTTAAATGTTTGTTTAATACTATGACATGTCACTAATTGCTATTTCAAATGTGTATAAAAAATTGACAACAAAGTGAATTACTTTTCTCTTTCTCTTTAATGAACAAAAAATATCAGTGTTTTTCTTATTGAGATGTAATTCACCTATTTAAAGTATACCATTCAGTGGTTATTAGCATATTCATGAAGTTGTGCAACCATTATCAGTGTCCGGAGTATTTTCTTCATCCTGGGAAGAAAGGCCATATCCTTAGCAGTCAATTATGAATCCCATTTCCCTGCAGGCAGCCCCTGGCAACAACTAATCTACTCTTGGTCTCTGTAGATTTGACTATTCAATAAATAAATATATAGAGAGAGACAGAGAGATATAATCATACAATATGTAGCCTTTTGTGTTGAGCTTCCTTCATTTAGCATACTGTTTTCAAGATTTATCCATGTTGTATCATGAATTAGTACTTTATTTTTATAACTAATATTCCAATGTACAGGGCTACAAAATTTTATTCATTCCAGTTGATGGACATTTGTATTATCTCCACTCTTGGCTATTATGAATAATGTTGCTATGAACATTTGTGTCCAAGTTTTTGAGTGGATGTATTTTTCCAATTCTTCTGGGTATATACCTAGAGTGGAATTGCTGGGTAATATGGTAATTCTCTGTTTAACTATTAGAAGAATTGCCAAACTGTTTTTCAAAGTGGCTGCAACATATTACATTTCCACTAGTAATTTATGCCTTCACAAATTACAGTCCTACATGCTTCATAAATGCAGTCTTCTCAACATCCTCAACAATGCTTATTATTTCTTTTTTTTGTGGTAGCTATCCTAATGTATTCAAAGTATTATTTCATTGTGATTTTGATTTGCATTTCCCTAGTAACTAATGAAATTCAGTATCTTTTATAAGTTTTTTGTTGATTTGTGTTTCTTCTTTGAAGAAATGCCTGTTCAAGTCCTTTTCCCCTTTTTAAATCGGATTGTCTTTTTATTTTTAAGTTGTAAGAATTTTTCTTATATTCTGGATATCAGATATTTAGATGCTTATCAGATACATGATTTACAAATATATTCTTAAATGTCTAAATTAATAGGTTTCCCAGACATTGCCAATGAACTATGTACATGTGAGAGCAAGGCTTCAACATTCAGGCAGACAGATTATCACTCCATTTTGGTGTTCACACACTGCTTACTCAGAGCCTGATGATCAGCCAGCAGTGAGAGCTTAGTACCTTCTCAAGTCTTTCCTGGGCATGTACGTAGCCCTGCATATGTATGTGACCTTCCAGATTCCCAGAAATATTTTGGAGTTTCCTGAAGTCCTCTATGTATATCTAATTCCCCATTTTTTTCTTTTAATTATTTTGTTTAGCTTATTGTTTGTCCCAACTGTTATCATTGCCTCAGGTAACTGTGATGATAAACAATTGTCACCGATTATTTCCAAAAATATCTTCAGGAAAAGACTGTTCATACTGGGGAGAGTCTGAGTCAGGTCAAATAAAAACAAGCTTTATCAGTGGGGTTTTCCAGCAAACCATGGGAATTGCTTTGAAGGAACTCTAGTCCCAGTTTTTTTCTCTTCGGAAGAGGCTACGCTGCTGGTTTTCACTTTGACTGGTAGCTATTGCTTTTCAAGGCTACCGCAGAGTCAGGGAGGTGGGACTAGGGCATTAAAATGCCACAAAACTCATTTCTCTTACTGGGATTCCGCTATTTTTCTTGAGTAAAGACTCTCTTAACTATTATAAGTCTTTGGTTAACTTTTAGAGTTTTAAAAAAGTTGGTTTTGGGCATTTTTGCCAGTATTTTTGTAGTTTTTATGGTTATATTTTCTATGATTGAAATAGAGAAATAAGTAAAGTATGATTTCACAATCCACATGGTTTATTGTCACAAAAAGACTTGTTTTTCCCCACAATGTTCAAAAAGAGGGAGAATAATGAGAACAAATCTTACAGGAAATACACTTGATGGAGGAGGTATTTTAAACCATACAGTGAGTTCCAATTTCATTTAGAGTCCAATTATTAGAGTCTTGTTGCTCAATTAGGATGGAAGCGGGCCTCTTTGTATATAAAGCCTAATCAAAGTTTGAGGTATACTTTTCTATGAGATGTTCTCAGAAGAGACAATTTGACCAACACAGTGGAGATCTGGCAAAACACACAACATCGTTTGGCACTAGCAAGTATTGCAGATGTGGGCAGGGAGCACTTGGAGAATAACTCAAAGACTGGCCAAGAGTAGCCCTGCCACAGCCTATGCTCTCAATGTGTTTGTCAAAGTCTTGAGTTATATATGTTTTGGAGTATAGCAGTTGAAGCCAATAATTCACATTTATGGTCTGATAAGGTATGAGGTAACATTCTTGAGGGGAAAGGGATTACACTCCATGTTCTTACCATAGCAAAACATTATGTCATTCAGGTAGCAAATCTTGTACGTGCTTGGATTCACTTCAGAGCTACATAAGAGGAAAGGATTTTGGGGGCCCTTCCCCATTCCAGCTCTATTACTGTTTTTGAAATTGATATAATTTTAATGCTTGTCTTTTTCTGAGGAAAGTTTTTTATTGAAAGGAAATCATATATTTCCTATGCACAGCAGAACTGTGCACAACCAGTGGTATTATATAGAATCTTCCTAGATCAAGTCATTTCTTCCTGTCTTCTCAGAAGCTCATATTCAAATTCAACATAATTTAACTTGTATAGAACAGAGACCACAGAAACAATCGTTTTCTTTTTTAGTTATACTTTTGTTCTTGATTTTAACACTCTGTGATTATATTAAAACTCTATGATGAATTATGCACCATACAAAATCAGAGTACAGTGGAGTAACATAAATCAAAGAACAGGTGATATGTTGAAAGTTACATTTCTCATAACTGAAAGTACTGGTAGTTCTGATCTAATAATAATAAAAGCACTGACTATTGTATCTAGATTTTCTTTCCTGGACAAAGAAAGATAGTAATCAGCAAATAATTCATTTTTCATAACTGCCTCCATTGTTCTAGAGTTCCTTAAATTCTAAACATCATAATAACCACTTGCCTCCATACCTAGAAATCACATGCCTTCATGGTAGAAGCCTAGCTGGCAACTGTGACAAAGTAATAAATCCAGTCACTTCAGAAGAGCTCATACCTTAGTCTTGATTAAATCAGGCTGCTATAAAAAGTTTGCTATTTAGAATAGTCACCTTTTCCAAAACACTTGTCAGTGGAAGAATTATTTAACTTGAAAAGTCCTATTAAGAGAAATAAAATCACCAGCAACCATGGGCAGTGGATGTTCAAAGCCTTGGTTTACGAGTGAGAGTCTGGTTCACCTTGAACAGGACATGTACAGCTACACATGGACTGACTGGTAACAAGATAGTATAACATTGCTTTAGAATATATTTTTAAGCAAAATCCTTTTGAAGCCCAAATGAAATGCTTTCAGTATCATAGTAATAAACTCTAAATTCAACTATATCATTAGTGTATATGATGGGCAACCTTCTCACTTTCCCCGCATGACTTCAGCAACCTCAGTCTTGTTATGGTTTGTACTGAAGAAACTGCAAATGTGGGGATAAGGCAGTCTTTTCATAATTGCATGAACTGCTCATAAACAGTGTCAGCAATATGTCAGCAAAAAATTCTGAATTTATCTATACATAAACACGTTTAATTTTTATCTAATCTCAAGCCAGAATCTTCCAAATAATAAATAACTCTTCACTGAAAATGTTGTTTCTTGCCACCTGGGGACATGAAGTAAATTAAAGAGTGCCATAAATATGTTATTTTGTATTTGCCAATTTTGGTCTTAACAATTATCATGGCAGTCCTGTATAAAGAATATTTATTATCTTCAGGAAATAGGTAGGTCATTATTCCTAGGATTGAAAGGAACCAAGTAAAGTATCATTAAATTTTTCAATATTCTGCATATTTAACGGAAAACCCTTAAATGTCTTGTCTGTATGTTTTAAAGCAGAAATTTCTAAATTCCACCATTTGAGATTGGAAATCACAGTTGGAGAGTACTGTTGTCAATTTCATATGTACTGGACGTTGAAACAGATGCATGCATGTCACATTGAAAACACAGTTGAAATTTTAATTCTGAATAATCAAAGTTTCCTATGCTGCTCTAGTGTCCCTCTTCACAGCATTCAACACTATGTGCATTTGTTCTCTCTTTGCAAAACATCATATCTCACATGTTAATAGCTGCCTGATGAGGTACCACGACTGTAGAAAATACCCCATACGTTGGCATGTGCTTGTCAAATTGGATTTTAAGTATTTTTTTAACTTGAGCAATTTAAAAAAATGCTTAATGGAATCCTGGCTAGAGAACTATCTGTTTGCATTCATATTTCTACCTAGTATTTTATTTGTACATTCACTTATTCATTGCTGGGTTTTTGTTTTTTTTAGTCCAGTTTTCTTTGTTTTTTTTTTTTCACTAAAAAATTAGACATTAATACTGCAGTTGTAAGTAATAAAGACACACGGCCTTACAGAGTTTATCATCAGTAAACAATTCCAAGTGTAAATAAATAAAGCTAAAAAATGGTGATCTGGGATAAAAATGTCTCCCAGAAGACATCTGGCCCTGCATCTAAATAATTAGTAGGCATTTTCTAGACAAGGGAGTGACGGGATTACTCAATGCTTTTGTGGAGAGAATGGATTTTCAAATTCAAGAAGAAGCTTGCACAAACGAGAAAATGAAAGAAATCCAGAAGGCAGGATGTAGAGAGGTGAAGCTGCAGAGGTCAGTGGAGATCAGAACATGGCGGGACTTTTAAGTTATTTCAAAGGCTATTTCAAAAGCTATTTCAAAGATTTTTTCTTAGGGACAATGGGAAGCCAAAGACAGTTTAGAAACTTGAGAGTAAATGAACAAAAACTTTCCAGACTATCATTTTGGGTGCAGAGGAAGGTTAAGAGTTTGTGTATGACCAGTTGGAATTCTATCACAGTTATCCAAGGAGAGATATTACATGCAGTACTTGAACAGGGGGGTGAACATTAGATACAGAAAAAGTGAAGTAATTGGAAAGACCCAGGGCTATTAGGAATATGTTCTTTTCTTAAGATGTCTCCACACATCTGACTCAAATGCCTCTGGTAGGCTTAATCCTTTCATAAGCCTTGTATAACCATTATAAGTAGCTTTTTGGTGGAAATTAAACTGTCAGTAAAAGAGCAGTGGACACAACTGGAACCTCAGCTTGGTTTTTTCCTACCTACCAACAGTCACTTACCCTTTTGGAATTAGTTCTTCCTAGGTTATAGAGTGGAGATCTACAATGTCTAGCAGATAAGACATGCATAGAGTATTTTGTAAATCATATATCAAAATAGCACTATTATTTAAAGAAAGTAAATGCAAGCAGATTAATAGCAATAATTATGCACCTTGAGGAAAATAGGAGTGTAGAGAAGGGAAATAAGCTATCTCAAAAGATCATTTGTGAAGGAGAAGTTCAGTACTCCATTACACAAATTACATAACAGTCTGTTGATTTCTTCACCAATTCATCACATCAAACATCTGCAAAAAGCCCCTTAGCCTGCCCAAACCAATTTGGAGTCTGGCTTTGCAACTATAATACCAGTCTCTCTTTCTATCACATATTATATGAACATCACAATATTTCCTTCCCCTCCTGTGTAGACCACCAGAAAGTTGACCCAGTATAGTCTAGCTGCTATATCTGTGATATTTACATTATTTATACCGTGCCTCTGCAGGGCCAGAAAAATGCATGGCCGGTGTCCCAGGTGTCCTAAGGTTAACGGGCATACTTCTTATATTTTTGTTTACTGGATGTCGCTTTAATAATGGAAAAAAATTTACAACTACCTCTGAATTAAGTTATTGTAGAATTTCCTGGCATACGTCTATGTTTTCTGAGTTCCCTATTAGGAAATAACTTAAATAATTAAGTACTGACTTTGAGTTTTTTTCATTTAAATCACTCTTTGCTGCAAGAGTAGTTCTAAATGGCCACATACAAATATCCTCCTATTATTTGAGAAGATGAGGTCATTGGAATGCTTCTCTGGATTCCACTAAATAATCTTTTGGATGGATTCCAGATGTAAAGATGTTTAGCTATGGGACACCAGTTTATACATAGAGGGATACTCTTTATTTTACTGCCAAAAACTTTCTTTCTTTCTTGAAGGAGGCTTGTGCGTTTGCTTTGGCTTGAAATTCTATAAGGCACAGGTTAAAGGCAAATATGCCTTTGATCCTAAAATTGTGCCAGTTAATGTCACTAGAGGTCTTTGTAAAGGGATTTCTGTGTTTGCTTTTTCTTCCCTGCTTGACTTTGCTACATTATTCATGCTCACCTTTAGTCCATCTGGCAATGCATTTTTTTCTCTCTTTATTTGTAGTGCCACAAATATGTGATATTATCACGAAACCTGGTAATGTTTATCTAACACCCTGTAGTGTGAAAAGTAACTAATGAAAGGTGTTCGGTGGAATCTCACTCCCTTGTCTCCTGACTACCCTAATACTAGCGACTAGTTGCTTGGACAGCGATGTTACTGAATCTGCTCTCCTTTGTGCTCATTTGAATCGTCTGCCAGTGTGATTGATTTCTGGTTTGATTTTCAGACAACTGTAGCTAGTAAATTTCCAAAGAACTTCAGATAACCATAACTGTTTATATGCTTTAAATGAGCTGGATCTTGCTATGTGAATGGTAATAGGTAGATAAATGAGAATAATTCTGGGACATATATTATGGTAATGTTTCATTGCCCTGTATTTTTGCAGGATTTGAGGTGTTGATTATGGTAGAGTTTGAGGTGTTGATTAACTGAGCTAAGTGCCCCTTTCATTTTAGATTTTATTGATGACAGTTTTTATTTTTTAAAGAAGCTATGAGAATTTACTTTCCTGTAGATATACGTATCAGAATAAGTCTAATAGAATATGACTGACATAATTTTTCTTAAGAGTGAGAACTTTGCTTCAGTCTTAACTCATTTACAATTTCAGTTACCTATATAGATTTCTGTCAACAGGCCAAGAGGGTCAGTTGAACATTTGTGGGCCTTTCAATATATCAAAAATATGATTAATTTGCTGTAATTTTTTTCCTTTTATTTGTTAGTCAACTAGTTATGATAAAAATCCTTACATAATTACCATTTTTTGCCTCTTTGTCATAAACACGCAATGAGCCCTAACTCCTTAGGCCAAGAAGAAGAAAACTACTTTGTTTTATTGTATAGAATGATTTGAAAGGCATATGGAAGACTCCATTGCAGCAATATGAAAATAACCACCTTATCTGGTACCAGTGTCTGGAATTTTGCCACTAAGAGCTCATTCCTATTTCCTTTAACTATATTAGCTCTTCTTTTCTGTTTAAACATGTAAATAATTCTAGAGTAGATAAAAGAAATTAAACTGGTTTACATCAAGATGTAGGTGACCTAAGTCATTTTTTCTTCCGACAGGAAAGAAGCAAGTAAAGAGGGTATTGGGAATTTGTGTTATGATGGTTGAAGGCTGAAATAAAGAAGGAGTTGAGGTGTCCCTAAAGCACACTTGATTGATTCCATAGTGATACGGTTTGGTGGTGTTCTCACCCAAATCTCATCTTGAATTGTAGCTCCCATAATTCCCACGTGTTGTGGGAGTGACCCAATAGAATAGGAGATAACTGAATCGTGGTGGTGATTTCCCTCATACTCTTCTCGTGTGTATGAAGAAGTCTCACAGGATCTGATGATTTTACAAGGGTTTTTCCCTTTTGCTTGGCTCTCATTCACTTTTCTGCTGCCATACAAGATGTGCCTTTCACGTTTCACTCTGATTGTGAGGCCTCCCAAGCCACGTGAAACTGTGAGTCTATTAAACCTCTTTTCTTTATAAATTAGCCAGTCTCAGGTATATCTTTATCAGCAGTGTGAAAACGGACTAATACATATAGTGTGCCCATTAAATGAGTGGCTGTCACTTGGACTCAGTGACAGTCATCTAGGTCTGCACTACTCAAGCAAAAACAAAAACAGAAACAAAGAAAACAACCAATGAGAGAGCTTGTCCTCAGCCATTTTTCAGTTTTTCAGTCTTCATAATCTCCAGTCTACTCAGTAAAGATTTAATAGCTTCCTCAGTTAACCCATAATCTTAAAATTGAGTACAATCTTGTTTTGCATCACCCTTGTTTCATTTCAGAGCATATTTATAGCTTGGATCATTGTGCCAGAGGGTCCTTAAAAAATCCAGCCCATGCACGCTGAGATTCCTTTTTTGATATTTGCCATGAGACAGTGTTTCCTTCAACTATGAGCACATGGACTCAGCACACTGTTCCTGAGTCTAAGTGACTGTAAAACCTAGGCCATTTTACTTCCAAGAAATCGTTTATATAATTTATAACAGAAGGAAAGAGCACAAAAGAAAGCATAACATTTCTTCAGTGCTTCCATCTTTCACTATCGAGAAAATTTTGTTCGCTTGCAACTCTGCGATAGCTCTCTTAGCAAATAAAGGATTCCCACACTTCTTTGTGCAATAAGTGATAAATAAAAAGATGTAACTAGACACTATATTGTTCATTTTGGAAATAAAAGGAGAAAGAAAATCACTGAAAAGGAGAGAACAGTGACTACAGCATGTCCTCTAACCTTGTATGTGGATAGTCCACTAGGGCTATTGGAATTGTTTTAAATAAAACTCCTTGTCAGAGGTCTGAAAAACCAGTAGGTAATATTTGATCATTACTTAATGTTATCACAAGTAGGAAATAAGGGAACTCTTAAAACTGATGTCTCTGGCTTGAATAAGTGAATCTTCCATTCACTCATTCAGTGACTTATTAAAAAATAATTAATTTGAAGCTTTGTCAGAACAAAAGTCTTCCTTAACCTTGGGGGCAAAATGTAAAACAATTATTATGTACCAAAAATAAGTATATTTGCTGCAAATTTCTTTCAATATATTTATTGTTTTCTTTAAATAGTTTGACCCAAACTATATGCTACTCTACTTCAGAAATTCACACAATTTACTTATGTTTCTACAGTAGGATCATTTTCATCTCTAAAGAGTTAATTGTTAATAATTTTGTCAAAAGATACCTCTGAGGACATTTATAACACAAAAGGTAAAACTTCATGCCTTTTTGAGAAAATCTTCCAACTTTGCACACTTTGGAGAACCTAAAGTCCAAATAGGCACAAATGGAGTGTTCATCTCTACGTTATTGGCTTTATCTGTTAATTTTTCTGCATAGGCATATAATACTGCCATTAGTCTAAGAGACTCATAGAGCCGGTGTTTTCCTGGTTTTGAGACTGACAGTCGATCAGTGTGGAATGGTCACTTGGATAGCCTCAGCAGGAAGACAGTGCATGTTCTTCTCCCAATATACCTGCCTCAGTGGCTTTCCTTTTGTCTCTTCATTAGCATTGTCCTCTGGCAAGACATAACATTTACATATCGCAATTTAGTCCTGTGCTTTTTTCAGTTCCAACACTTTTCAATTTTATATACCTATTATCTAACCAAACAGATGCCAAAATTTTTTATCTGTAGCCTTGCTTTACCCTATTTTGCCTGGAATTTGCATCTTCACCCAAAAAGAGGCAACTATTCCTTCAAAATAATCCCTAATGGCACCTCCTGATTGGCAAAGCAGGACCTAATCTGTCCTCATGTGAATTCCCACAGAACTTGACTTGTACCTCTATAATTACAGATTTATAATGATTTACATTAATAGTCATCTGTGTATTTATCTCATTCCTCTCCTGGTATGTAATATGTCTAACAGGCCCAAACCTACACTGTGTGCCTGTGTATAAACTTTTATTTGTTATAATTAAACTTAAGTTGAAATGAAGGATGAAATAACAAATGCTTATCATTCAGAAGAAATAAAAAATAAAAGTAAAGCAACATTTATTCATCATGACTACTAATAAACTTAGCTCACAATATCAGAACTAGCTTGAGTTTGGAAAAACCTAAGGGCAAGTGAATTTAAACATCAAGCCAAATACACATTTATTGAGTACCCACAATGTGTGTGTGCTTCCAAACTTTTCATACATTTATTTAAATATCTATAGATTCCTAATAGTACATATATGCTTACATTTTATTTTTATTAAATTGAAATCACATATACACATTAGTTTGCAACTTGCTTTTTTCTTTTAACAATTTAAAACAAAATTGCTGTACATCATTAAACAAAGGACTATCTGATCTTATGACTGTATCATGTTCTATAATTTGTGGTATGTCATAATTTACTGATGGACATTTAGCTTGCCTCCAGTTTTTGCTGTTGTATGCAATACTTGATAGAAATAATCCTTGAATCTGTATAACAATATTCTCAAATTTTATTTCTTAGGGATAGTTTGTTAGAGGTGGGATATTTTGTAAATAGAGTATACGTGACTACAGTTTTAATATATCACAATTAAATTCAGTGGAGATTACAGTAGTACTTAACAGTACCTATTTCCTTACTGTTCCATATATGATGTTGCTAATCTTTGAATTTTGCTTTTAAGTTGATGGTAAATATATTCTATAGCATTTTAATTTGCATGTCCTTCATTAATTAAAATTTACTTTTAGCATAGTAACTCTTTGGCATACAAATTTCCGTTTCCCCACGCTTTTTCCCCAGGCTGTAAGTAATATTCTTTCTGGTTTAACCATCATTTTTTCAATATTTTGGCAGTATCTATGTAAGGCTTTATGGTCTCTTTCCTGATATGCAAATGAATAAATAATGCATTTACATAATTAGTTACTGACATGATAATTTAATTTTGTCTATTTTGTCTACAAAGAGATGGAGAGGGGAGGTGTTTACTTTGTAATTTTCTTAGATGTTTCAGAGTCCAAAGCATAATTCCATGAACTTAATTTCAATGAAATAGAAGGCTTGTTTACCTGATTTGTACAACGATCTCTTGGAACAGCATTATCTCTGTCCTAACCATTCTGCTCACTCTACACAGTCACGAGGCATTGGAAAAGAAATCATTGATAAAAGTGTGATTTCCAAGATGTACTCCTGTGTACATATGTCTTAATGCACTAATAAATGGTATTTGTAGTGCACATGTTTGAATGACCTATATTCTGTAAAATTGTATTCTCATTTTCAGTTGTAGTTGCAACTATGTATTGAATGTATATATCAAATATATATACATATAAAATTCAGCAATATATTCAGTGTTGTTTTAACAGCATCACTCATTTTAGATAGCAATTTCATTTTAACTTCAGTATTTATGCACAAATACACGAAATGTAGACAATTATATGTCACTAATACTCTCTGTTTAATTTTATTTTTATCTGTCTTTTTCTGTGCTCTGCATCTCAGAGTCAGTAACTCTTTCCTTCCACATCACATGCCCTGTCAACTGTCTTGTGTCTGAGTAATTTTAAATGAAATCCTATTTATCATCACATGCTTGGTTTTATATAACCTTCTTGATTCAAGGATTATTGGACTTTGTTTTGCATGTACAAAATAAGAAAACATTCCTTTGAACGACTACTCAGGGAAATCAGCATTGCGCCTAGTTATCTTTTTATTCTTTAATTTTTTTAACTAAAATCCCTAAAGCTGATGGTACTATTTCCTCTTTTCTGCTATAACTGATAGATTTTAATTTTTAGAGTAACGTTTCTATACTGTGAATGCACAAAGGATAAATTTCATAAAAATAACCAAAACTGTGTTCAGGGGTGTTAGCAAACAACCATCACAGCCTCCAGCAATCGAAATGGATACAGGTTCTAGTGCCGACTGGCATGACAGAAAAGGTTGTATCTATGCAATTTTAAAATTACACTCATGGTTAAAATGTAAAAAAGTCAGCCTAACAATAAATTTTTTGACATACAATGTTAAATAATCTCTTTAGTAACGTATTTTCCCTAAATTGTTTCCATTTTACTTTCCTTTTATTGAATCATATGCATATTCTAAGTTACCAAGATTCATAAAGCAAGGGAAAATTATCCTTTCCATTTAAAAGTCTTCTCCATTAGTCATATTTAACAATATGAAAAATAGAAGAAAAGGCTCCTACTGGGAGGTTTGATACACAAAATCTTGCTAAAAATCGCAAGTATGTTATGAAATATCAAGGAAATTCCAAATGTTTCTGGTCAGCAAATAGGAATTTAAAAAAGTCTTTCAGTAAAAGAAAAATCTTCATTTACATAAAGCTGATAAGCACAAGGTTCTTTACGCTGTTCCTCAGGATTCTTAGATTTTCTATTTTAATCTCATCTTTTTTTATTTTTTAAGAGTTTTATCTTTCATGCAAATATGCCTAAGTCTTTGTTTTCATATTACATGTAAGACAGAAATAAGAAGATACACTTTAATCAAGAAGAACTTTAATTTATTTTTAAAAAAACTAGAGATTTTTTCATATTTTGTATCTTTTATTGTTGAAGTTTCTCATAATTATTTTAATTAATTCTTGATATTATTATATAATTTTATGTCATTTTGAAAAGATCTATTCTCATTTTAGGGGACACTCTATTCTTTTTAATTGTATGTTTTGTCTTTATGTTTTCGCTGGAAAAGTGACTATTTTTAATTTTTTTTACATGTTTTTAGAAAAATAGAGATGTGTTCTTATTATGCTGCCCAGGCTGGTTTTGAACCCCTGTGCTCAAGTGATCCTCCTGCCTCAACCTCCCAAAGTGGGATTATGGGCATGAGCAACCACACCCGGCCAAGTTTTTTCATTTTAATAATTGTTAACATTGTTCTTGTATCCAATAATGAACTGTTATACTAGAGAACTAGGAAATCCCAATCCAGATTATGTAACATATGTCCAAAATACGGTAATAATTATTTTACAAGCATTGATATAGTACCTTACATTTTATCTACCACACAGATCACTTCTCTTGGGCTCCTCTTCCTTTTCCCACCTTTTAAATGGCAGCTTTCCCTAGGTTTCCTTGACTATTTCCATCATCCTACACATGGTCTCTCCCTTATACTGTGATGGTCTGCTCTCCCAGATGGATAGTACCATGACCATGGCTTCCATCCTTCTGCTGACCCATGTGCTCCTTCCTGTGAATCCACATAAACCACTGATCCCTTCTTCTGCATTGTATAACTTCTAGGAACGGTGTTTGTCCTGCTATTGTTGGTAACTCCAACAGTATAAAGCAGACTTCCTGAATTTAGAAATTTTGATTAAAAATTGTGTAAGTCTTTATACCTAAGTATTCCTCCAAACTTCTCCCCTAGGGTCTCATATCACCTTTCAAATAAATCTCTCCTAGTTTCTATTTTAATGGAGGCACAAGGGGAGTTTTGTTTCCATAGCTCAATATTCAGCCAAAGGAAGTGTTCTTGATGTCTCTCCTCCCTGACAGTATCCCAAGTGTTTACGAGTGATTCTCTTCAAAAATTCATCATATACTTTTGCTTTAGGGAGAAGAATGGAAAGAGAATAGTCTAACTTCATGATGCTCTATTTTTCCAAGACCTAAACTTCTCCATTGCAGTTCTATTTTTAGGTTAACCAAACGAGTTGGGTGAAGAGGAAGTGTTTGTCCACTTCCAGTGCTTCCCAGAAAAGCTTTCAGTGCTTAGACTGTGGACATATTTAGAGCCTTTTAACATCACATTTGGTCACGTCACTGAAATTTTGGTAGTAAGGAAAAATTCCACATAACTCCTCTTACAAACAGAACAATCATCTTCCAGGCATGTTGATAATTCTCAATGTTACAAGCACATTACATCTCATCACTTTCTCAATTTACGCACAGTGCCATGGCTGTATTTCCCCAGAGGTGTGTTTAAATACTATTTATAGTCCAATATGAATAATTCCTGGTCCTCTTTTGGTGGCTTCTACTACTTTTAATCTAGCATGGCCACAGTCATTACAGTGTTTAAGACTAAAGTGTTATTCAGAGAGATTGTGGGGACACAAGCTTAGCCTTCCTTCCTGCAAATTCCATTCTTTTGACCTCATCTGATTCCTACTGACCATAATATACCTAATATTAACATTTTATAACTGTGCACATTCATAAGTAGAGGACTTATTTCCCTAATTCAGAAGTTTCTGGACATAAACCTTTTAATCTTGAAAACAGTTTAATTCTTAATTACCTCACAGGCACTGATTTCCATCTATCCCTTCCTCCCTCCCTCCCTCCCTCCCTCTCTTCCTTTCTCTTTTATACAACTAGCTTGCTTGTTTTGCAGAAAAGCTGGTACCAGAGATGTAACGGGCTCGCCTATGTTTTTTGTTTTGTTATTACATGGTTCGTGGAGCAGAGAAAAGAGAAGTCAAAAAATAAAAGAATTTTAGAAGCTCTTTCCCAAGGTGCTTAACTGAATGTGTATCCTAAAATGAGGCCTAGAAATAAATATTTCTGGTAAATGTATCTTTTGCTCTGAATAGCGGTGGTCGGGAATTCCCTTGATAAAGTCTTCAAATTGTATTCTCCATTCGAACATTTTACAGACTTTACTAATGATGCTATTCTACTTCTGCTTATTAGAATTTTACATTGTGAGGCAATGAAATGTAAAACCCAGAACAAAAAATCATCACTTAAGGGCCAAGAGAGAGACATGGGGGAAATAATAAAGCATTACAATGAGACAAGAGCAACGAAAACTATGACTTCATTTTATATTATGGGATGATACGCCGGAACACAGCAGTGAAAGGGAAAATCAGTAGAATGTAGAACACACTGGAGAAAAAGAAAGATGTTGAGAAAAGTAATTTAAAGGAGAAAGTGCCACAGGAAACACAAAGAAAAAAAGAGGAAAATTCAAAGGAACGTAATTTAAGAAAGAGAACAACAACAAAAAAAGGCACAGAGAGAAAGAAAAATAAGCAAGCCTGTAATCCCAGCACTTTGGGAGGCCGAGGCGGGCGGATCACGAGGTCAGGAGATCGAGACCATCCGGGCTAACACGGTGAAACCCCGTCTCTACTAAAAAAATACAAAAAACTAGCCGGGCGAGGTGGTGGGCGCCTGTAGTCCCAGCTACTCGGGAGGCTGAGGCAGGAGAATGGTGTAAACCCGGGAAGCGGAGCTTGCAGTGAGCTGAGATCTGGCCACTGCACTCCAGCCTGGGCGACAGAGCGAGACTCCGTCTCAAAAAAAAAAAAAAGAAAAGAAAAAGAAGCAGGAAAAAAGGTAGGAAAAATAAGGAGACAAGAAAAACAGATGAAATATTAAATTAATCAACAAATTGTAGATTTTAATGAAATACACATAGAAACAATAATATCATATCCAATAGTTTTTTATGTGGATTTATATCAAAAGTGCCCTTGCAGGCCTTTCACATGGACAAGATAAACAAAATGCAAACTATTCAAAATTATACTTTTCATGGTGTTTGTCCTGCTCTTGTTGTTAACTCCACCAGGATAAAGCAGACATCATGAATTTAAACATTTTGATTAAAAATTGTATAAGTCTTTATACCTAAGTATTCCTCCAAACTTCTCCCCTAGGCTCTCATATCATCTTTCAAATAAATCTCTCCTAGTTTTCTATTTTAATGCAGACAAAAGGGGAGTTTGGTTTCCATAGCTCAATATTCAGCCAAAGGAACTGTTCTTGATCTCTTTGACAGTATCCCAAGTGTCAAGAAAATAATTTTGTTTTCATCATTCCTGGTTCTCTCAGTATTTTACTTGTATGTATTTGTATGTGTGTTTATAGATTCAAAGCTACTTCCACTTGTAATGTTCAGCTATATCTTTATTTTTGACAGAAATGATTATTAAATTGGATTTTTCTAAGAAAGCTAACATAGAAGAAGGCAGTGAGTTTAATATTCATTTTAATACTACCAATTTGAGGTTTTCAAAGAGACAACTGCTGGATTTTAAATGATTAATAAAATTTTCTCAAGAGAGTGAAACCTCTGCTAGTAAATTAAAATTTGTTTTTATCAGGGAATAGCTGTCTATAACCTCTATGATATTAACAACCAGAGACAAAAGGAAATCATGAGACTGAATAGCCCACCGGAGAAAGAAAAATCATTTATTTCATTGGAGATAGCTGTGATCCAGAGTTCAAATTATTTTACAAATGCAGTATAAGATATCTATCTAATGACAGAAACAAAGCAATTTTCAAATGGTCAGAGAAAGTGTTGCAGAGATTTTATGATTAGTTAATGGAGTACATTTAAAGGGTTTTGTTGTTATGTATTTAACACTTGTTAATGACTTAGGATCAATGTGATTAATGAACCATTTTCTCTGCAAATTTGCTTTCTGTGCTACAGAAAGAAATAATAAGCCTCAGTGGTAAAAAAATAATTAAGGCAATAACAATGAGTGTACAAAGAATAAAAGCAAAATCTGTCAAAATAGCTCTAGAGTAAGTCCAAAAGGAGCCCAGTTCTCTTTCTGGATGTTGCCTCTGACAAGGAACGGGAGAACAGCTTTGCCCACACTCACTAGAGATTTTAATTTATTTTGACTGAATGACTTCCAAGATCACTGATTTGTAAAACGTGCCTAAAGCTGAGCCCCTAGGAGCACTTCCAAAGAACAACATATCATTTTCCTCTTTGCTAAATCTGTTTATTTATTATTGAATTCACACAATGCACTCATCCCTCTGGCCTCAGGACAGACTTTTTTTAAAGCCGCTAAAAAGAATCCAAGCTATTTTATCTAAGCACTGGAAAGTGTTAAGAAAGGTAAACATAACACAGAAACACAGAAGTATGTATTCTCCAGGAAAAACAGTGCTAGTAAAACCAGAAAGACTCCTGGTGCTAGTGCAGATGATGCATGGGAAATGGCATGTTTCTGCCATCAGAGTTGGCGACCAAAAGGGATGCAAATTTGAATTTTGCCTCCCAGACATCTGGGTCCTCAATGAATTAGTAAGTATGGGTTGAGATGAGGAGGGATGCTTGCCCACATCTTCCTCTCTCTGCAACAAGAACCAGCTGTTACAACCACATAGAGCTGTGTGTTCCCATTAGGCTAGTGGAGATGGCTGTGGGTTGGAAGAAAGCACCATGAAAACAGAGATAGGGTTTTCAGTTTTCCTCTTCCATTTTAATCCGTAGGATATTTGCGGAGAAGGCATTTGTGTCTGTTGGTTCGATATAGATTGCTTCACTGAGCCCTGCACTAACTTTGCCCGTTTTTTCCTGTCTTTAGATACGTAATTCACTCAACAGACCCTTTTAAAATTTTATCCATGCTAAAAAATAATGAATAAAACAAATTACTAGTATGAGTAAATCATAGTATTCATTCATGAGCACTTGGACAATGAGGAGCTCCTAGGCCAAAGAAAGCAGCTTAGGAAAGCAGTCTAGTACGTTTCCCTGTTATCCTGCTGCCTCCCTGGGGACTGCTTGAAGGTTGGCCTAAATCCTAGATGGAAGGGAATCTGGAAGAAGAGAAGGAAGGGAACTAGTAAATCTGTCTTTGGCACTGGATCTGAAATCAGGGCCCAGATGCAGCATATCTATTCTTTGTTTTATGGGCTAGATTGTATCCATGAAGTCCTAACCCCCGCCATACCTCAAAACGTGACCATATTTGAAGATAAGGCCTTTAGAAAGGTAATTATCTTAAATGAAGGTCATTAGAGTGATTCTAATCAAATATGACCAATATTCTTATAAGAAGAAGAAAATAGGAGACAGGCAGTGACAGAGGGAAGAACCTGTGAAGGCACAGGGAGAAGATAGCTGTCTGCAAGCTAAGGAGAGAGGCCTCACAAGAAACAACCCTGCAGACACCTTCATTTTGGACTTCCAACCTACAGAGCTATGAGAAAATAAATGTCTGTTGTTTAAACCACATAATCTGTGGTACTTTGTTGTGGTAGCCCTGGCAAACGAACACATCTTGTAACGCCTAACTTCATGTGGCAATTACCCATCTGTCAGTTCTTGCTTATTGGCAAGAACTTACACTTAACATGTTCCCAGCTCCTACATAATTAGGATGAATTTGTATTCATTGGGTCTCTGAGTAGGGAAATATTTGTAAAAGAGCTAAATGTGCCACTGAGTGAGCTAAGAAAAACAAACTTTGCAGGAAGACGGAACTTTGATATAGGAATATAGGAATACATAACTTGGGGTTTAGATATGACCCCAGAATTTGCTGTCTGTGGTTTGGATCCACAAATAGAGAAAGCAGAATAGGTTTTAGCAATGCCAAAATGAAGCAAGGACAAGTTGAGTGATTAGCAAGTGGGAAGCCATGCATCATTTCCCTGAATTTGCAGCAAATTCATGATGTTTATCCTTTCTGACTATTACATTCTATTCTAAGTAAGACTAACAAAAAAATTAAAGTTAGGAAGAAGTTTAGTGCCCCCGCTTTTCTTCTTTCTTTTTCTTTTTTTTGTTACTGTTGACTGACTCCCCCAGGAAAATGTTTCACTTTGCCAGTTTTTGTCTTTGGTAAAGTCTATTTTCTTCTTTCCTCTACACATGCTCATGCTTGTTAGTTGTTTTGGGGGCTTTCTGTCCTGAAACTGTCTGGGAGTGACTCAGGGTATGAATCACTAAAGAGGAAGAACAAGTTGTGAGTGTTTCCTCCTGCATCCTCCTTTATCCTGCCACCTCCAGAAAATTCTGAGTTTAGGAACTTACTCTAGGGACATCCAGCATAGCACTTACTCTATGACTTTGTGCTGAAAAATTTGATATGCATTCTTTTGTTTTGTCCTGTAACTTGGATAAACTGGCAGATTTTGAACTCAGACACAAGTAGGTTTTTATTTAGGTTTTTGCTTCTTTCTAGCTATGTGACTTTTAGCACATTATAACCTTTGTGGGTCTCTGTCTCCTCATTTCTAACACACACTTGATGGTGTTTCTCTGAGAGTTAAATAAGATGATATATAAAAAATGATTAGTATCCCTAGTACTCTTGGCACATAGGAAGGTAGGCAAAACTCAAAAGATATAAGTTGCTATAATGCATATGACTAGGTTATAATAAGGATGTATTATTGTCCTCATTTTATAGATAGAAATATTGAAACTCAGAAGAGTTACACAATTTATCCAAGGTCACACAACTGGTAGGTTACATTATTGGAATTTTCATTTAAGTCTGAAGTCTTAACCACTTTGTTTTCTTACCTCTCAACTGATGGTATATTGAACATCAGCTCTGTAGTAGGGATAATGTTACCTCTGGAATTCAGAATAAGTGATATGATCCTCTGAACTAAAGGAACACATATCTTATACCCTATGCCCCCTAAATAATTTGGAGACTGACATTAAGGTGCGTATTATACTTTCATTCTTACCGTAAATGAGAATAACAATTTGTTGGGGATGGGGGAAGTGTGTGAGTTTCCATCTCAACTTTTATTTTAGGTTCAGGGGTACATATTTAGGTTTTTCACATGGGTAAATTGTGTGTTGCTGAGGATTGGTGTGTAAATGATCCTGTCACCCAGGTAGTTAGCATAGTACCTAATCTGTAGTTTTTGAACCCATGGCCCTTTCCCACTCTCCCAAGAATAATAATTTTTAAAGAAGAATATATGATCATATTTCATTTTATATTACTTATTTTTGATTTTATGAGAGTATATGCGCTAAGTTATCATGTGAACTGATTCAAGGCTAAGCACTATATTAAATAATACTGAGTCTCTTTTTAAGCTTTCAGAGTTCCATAGCCATATTTCTTTTATTTTACAAGATGCCTTAATTTCTTTTTAAAAAATTAGTCCAACATTTTTATAATTTGCCATGTGCTTGTTAATTTCATCATTCAGAAAAATTTGGAAGAACCTACATTCCTTCTTTCTTTTCAAATTTTTTATTATCGTAGGTTTTTGGGTAACATGTGATATTTGATTACATGAGTAAGTTCTTTAGTGGTGATTTGTGAGATTTGGGTGCACCCATCACCTGAGCAGTATACACTGAACCAATTTGTAAATCTTTTATCCCTCACACCACTCCCACCCTTTCTCCCGAGTCTGGAAGTCTTATTTTCTTGAGATCTTCAAGAATGTATTTGGTGGTATGAGCCAATATTGTGAATAATTATTACATACTGTACTTAGAAAAGCCAGATAGCTGTCTGAAAAGAATTAGCAAATAAGAGAAGCTTTTCATTATTAGATATTATGAACATAAAAATTCTAGCAACATTGTAACAAATGAACTAAAGGAAGGCAACTGAGAGTAAAACCTTCAAGCCTGCCACTAACTCACCCCAAAAGAAATTGCAGTGGTATCAGCACAGTGAACAATGAAATATAATGCCATTGCTTCACTCCAGTGGTACACTGAGTTAAGAGAAGCTCTGACACAAAGTTATAAAAACAGATGTTTTATTTTGTTTTCTTTCTTAAATGAATGATATTTGTTAAAAGAAAAAAAAGGATCACTTTTTATGACATTGTATTACTCTTGTAATCTGAAAGTTAAGGAAAATTATTTGGATTAGAATAATCCATCTGATATCAACTTGATACTATACTATGAAAGTCTTATTTAGTAGCAAGCTTGAGATCATACACATAGCCCAGTATCAAGTCAAGACTGAGCAAGATTTTAGATAAGTTAGCAAATAAGAAAAACAGAACTTTTCTTCTGTTCTTCTTGTATCAATAAAACAGCTGTTTTAATGATACAAGAAAAAAATCAGAGAAGTGTTGGGTCTTAATAATCTAGGCACTTTGAATCTTTGTGACTATTATTGTACCATTTTCTTTCTCATTTAAGAAAGCATTTGAAAATACAAGTAGATGAGGGTGACATTTTAAAATACAGATGATTTTGAAGCTGTTCCAATTTAAATGACAAAGCAGAGGAAAAATCCTGTATTTAATTATTAGTAACAATTAGCATGCAACTGTCCATCATAGATTGCTCCTCCAGAATATCAAAATCCAGTGAGAGAGATCCACTGGACAGTAAGAAGTATTTGTACACATAATTTATACACATCTGTTTGAAAGGAAACAATGCAGGTACCAATGTGGGATTATCATTGTTCCCAATGGTACTGAGGAGAGGCTTTAAGGAGCAGCTAACATTCTACTTCAGTTCTGAAAGAAGAAAAAATACATACCAACTAGATATGGGGGACAACAGGTAAGATGGGATATCAACAGATTTTTCAGGGAGAGGAAGCAAAGACATTGAGAGATGTAAAGTAGCATGAAGCACATGGGAATGTCTAAATAGTTCAGAATGCCAGATACACCTACAGGGATGAGTAGGAAAATACTACATGGTATAAAACTGAGCTGGATCATTATAATTGGGAGATAGTTTTCAACTGATCTCTTGTGCTTCTGAACATCTCGCCAAAGCCCTGACAGGTTTTGCTGTAGACTGTATTTTCATAGATGTTATAAAATATATTTAAAGCAGTCATAAAGTTTGTTTGGTGCACAGTGTAATAAATAATATCTTTTTCCAGGGCAAAGGTCTGGTAGGCTTGCTTGTGGTCTACTATGAAAGATCGGATTTCTCAAATATTGTAGTTTCTACAAGCCCAGTGCGTGTGCAACAAACACATGGGGCCCATCTCCATATTGGTTCCATGGGACATGGGAAACAAAGATAATTAGTATAAACATGAAGCTTATACTGTTTGCTGTGCCATAAGTATAAAATTATTTATCTCTGACCCAGAAGTCTCATGTCTTCTGCCAGCATCCATGAAACTATAGCAAGCTAATTTATTAGATTGTGAGGCCATTTCCTACCTTGATAATTATATGACCTTCAATTTATTCATCCTTTTAACATTTTTTTTTTTTTTGAGATGGAGTCCCCCACTGTTGCCCAGGCTGGAGTACAAATGGCATGATCTCAGCTCACCTCAACATCCACCTCCTGAGTTCACACAATCCTCCTGCCTCCCGAGTAGCTGAGATTACAGGTGGACACCACCTCACCCGTCTAATTTTTTGTAGTTTTAGTAGAGATGGGGCTTCACTATGTTGGCCAGATTTGTCTCGAATTCCTGACCTCTTAATCTGCCCGCCTCAGCCTCCCAAAATGCTGGGATTACAGGAGTGAGCCACTGCACCCAGTTAACAAATATTTTTAAATTGTCCTAATCATTTTAAGCTTTGGGTATAGAGCATTTAATTTTAAAAAATACAAATATCCTCACTCTTATGGAAATTATACTCCAGTGGCATGAGATGAGAGAAGATCAGAGGAGACACTTCCATAAGTAAGATATCTGGTGTATTAGATATTGATTAGTGTTTTGAAGTAAGGACAATGGGTAGACAGTGCCACCTTTGTCCACTTGGACTGCTATATGGAATGCTGTAGACTTGTGGCTTTGAATAACAAAAATGTATTTCTCATAGTTCTGGAGACTGGCAGCCCAAGAACAAATCACCAGCAAACTCAGTATCTGGTGAGGGCCTGCTTTCTGGTGCATAGATGGCCATCTTCACAATGCATCCTCAGCTGGTAGAAGAGGAGAGGGAGCTCTGTAGGGCCTCTTTTATAGAAGCAGTAACTGTGTTCATTAGGGCTTCAGACTCATTACTTAGTTACCTCCCAAGGACTCCAACTCCTAAGACTACCACATTGGGGATTAGGATTCAACATACTAATTTCAGGGAAACATAAATATTCAGCGTGTATCAAGTGTCAAGGTCATGGTGGGGGTACAGTGGCTTGCAATTTTAAATTGGATTTTTAGAAAAACCCAAAACAAGAAATGGATTTTTGAATAAAGACTTTTAAAAGTTAAGAAAAACAAGTGAAGGCCATTTAAAAGTTATTTTATGAAACTAAATATATTCTTACTATACAATCCAGAAATTATGCACCTTGTTATTTATCCAAACAAATGAGAACTCACTCATGTCCTCACAAAAGCCTGCAAACAAATTGTATAGCAATTGTATTTATAATTAGCAAAACCTAGAAGCAACCAAGATGTTCTTCAATAGATGAATAAGTAAACAAGCTGCAGTACATTCATGGAATGAATTATTAAGGAATAAAAAGAAATGAGTTATCAAGCCATGAAAAGACATGAATGAACTTTAAATGCATATTGGTAAATGAAAAGTCATTCTGATAAGTCTACATGCCATATTTTTCCAACTATCTGGTATTCTGGAAAAGGAAAAACTAGGGAGATAATGAAAAGGTCAGTGGTTGCCAGAGTTTTTGGAGAAGGTTGGGAGAAATAAGTAAGTGGAATTCAGGAATTTTTAGGGAAATTAAACTATTCTATATAATACTATAAATGGTAAATACATGTCATTATACATGTTTCAAAGCCTATAGAGTTTACAGCACAAAGAGTGGGCCCTAGTGTAAATATATAAATTATGGACATTAGTTGATATTATATCAATATTGATTCATGCATTGTATCAAATGAAACACATTAATGAAAAATGTTAATAATAAGAAAGGTGGGATTAGAAGGGTTGAGCAGCTATATGAGAACTCCATATACATTCTACTTCATTTTGATGTAAACTCAAAACTCCTCTAAACAAGTAAAGTTTATTTAAAATAATTTTTAAAGGTGAAGGCAAAATAAATTTGGAGAATTAGTGCAATGGAATTCTAGCCAAAGGGAAGAAAAAATGCAAAGACCCTGAAGCAGAACCTGCCAACACGTCAGGAGTGAGGTGGAGCTTTGGTCTCAATTATTGTGTCCCCTCAAAATATATATGTTGAAACCTAATCCCCAGAGTGACAATATGAAGAGGTGGGGCTTTTGGGAGGTGACTAGGTAATGAGAGATTAATAATTTTATAAGATAAACCCAAGAGAGCTCACTAGCCCCTTCCACTATGTGAAGATGCAGAGAGAAGTCACCAACTAAGAGGAAAAGGCCCTCAAGCAGACACTAAATGTGCTAAGTGCCTAGATTTGGTACATTCTAACCCCCAGAATTGTAAGAAATAAATTTCTGTTGTTTATAAATTACTCAGTTTATGGTATTTTTGTTATTTGTAGCCCAAAAAGACTAAGGAGAGGATCGAAAGGTTTTTTTAGCAGAAGAGTGACATAATTTGGCTTAAATTTTAAGCGAATCATTTTGGCTTCAATGCTGAGTATATTGTGGGGTAGGAACTGGTGGGAAGCAGGTAGGCTATTTAAAAGACTATTAAAATAATTCTGGAGAGAAATAATTTGGTCCAAATTGAACATTTGGACCAAAATTTTTGACCTGAGTAACTAGAAAGATAGAGTAAAACTTTACAGAGGTAGAAGAAAGTATGAATATTAAACATTGGGGAAAAAAAGGAGAAATTCTGTTTTGATTGTGCTGCTGAACTTGAGACACCTAATAGACATCAGCATCAATGTATTGATTAGACACTTGTATATTCAATTCTAGATAACAGTCTGGCAAGAGTTATAAATTTAGTAGCTGTCCAGTGTAGCCAGTAAGGACCTAAGAATAGAAAAAAAAATGTAGATAAGAAAGAGATTTAAGAACTGAATCGTAGGGTGCGTCAACATTTTGGGGTTAGGTAAAAGAGAAGAAAATAACAAAAGGAACTCCAAAGGAGGAGCTAATGAAATGGAGAAAAATCGTGTATCCCAGAAACCAAATAAAGAAATTATTTTAAAGAATATAAATAATTGAAAAGCTATTGGAAATGCTGCTGATTTTCAATGATGAACCCATCAATCCTTTGCTTGACCCATGAAATTTTCAATGATGGGTCAAGGAAAGGATTGAATATCAGTTATTGGCTTTACTCATATGAAAATCATCAATGATCTTGAAAATAGTTTTACAGGTGTGTTGGAAATAAATCTTGATTGTACTGGGCTCAAGAAGGAATTGGAGTTTGAGAAGTAAAGATAGCCCAAATACATAACATTACAAAAATGTTTTGCTACCATATGACACGTAGAAATGGAATAGCAGCTGTAGTGTTATATGGAAACAACAGAGGTTTCTGTTTTTGACATTTAGATGGAAGAAGAGAAAGATGGCTAAAGTGAAGTTGTTTAGTAGGTTTGAGGTTACTGTGCAAAAGTGGATGGGTTAGTCTTCACTACGGTCATTTATCTGTAATAATAGGAAGGAATACAGACTATAGCGACAGGTATAGCTACATGGGAAAATGTCATAGTGGGAACTTGTGAAAGTTATCTGCTGATTGCTTTTATTTTTTCAGTGAAACAGGGAGCAGTTATCATATCAGAGTAAGGATGAAGTGATAGTGGTTGGAAGTCTAAAGAGAAGGTAGCAAGTAGGAAAATGCTTGTCTAGGAGAGCAGGGATGTAAATAGGTGAGTAAATGTAGAATGATGCAGGAGACCATTGATGACTCACTTGAAATTTGTGGTCATAAGCAGAAGTAAAATCAGTTAGCATGGATTATTTTTTCAATAATATCCAACTAATTGGGTATAGGAATAGAGAATATAAAGAATTGAATTTAATTAGGGTTGTAATTTTTTCAGATAACTTGGATAAATGAAAGAAAGAATGAATATTAAATGAATATACAAGAGACTGACTATAGGAATGGATCATATATTAAGCAGTAAACCAGAAGTGAGCACTTTCAGGGGTGAGGGTCAGACAGAAAGTATTACAGTCAATTACTTTTAGGTCCTGTTGAAGTTAAACATTTAAGAGTTGGTGTATGAGGGAAAGAACAGGAGAGAAAGAATTGACTATGTAAAGTGGAGTACTTTAAGTTGAGATCTGGGGAGACTTCCAGTCTTTGGTATTGTCAAAGTCTAAGACAAGCTATGGGGGTAAATGTCTGAGGTGGGGTAGAGGTCAAAGCATTAAAAAGAAGAGGTCAAAGAAATGTTGAGGAGTTTCTGATCTGGCACTTAAGGAGCTTGGAAGTCACCATTATGCCTTAACAACAAGTAAAAGGCTGAACAAACTGAAATCCACAACTTTTCTTCGATCTCTCAGAAAATTGAAGTCACAAGGAAAGCTGTTGCCTCTTTCACCCAAATTGGTGAGGCAGAAAGGCAGATACAGATAATCAAGTTTACCAGACTGGAGACCCACTAGCAGAAACCTCTGAGAGAACCAGCAGTGGGGCAGGAAAATCTGAACTACAATTGATGAATTGTTGTATGCTCAGTTTGAACAAGTCTGGAGTTAAAAGCTCCAGTCTTAGGGTGTATGCTTACATTTTTGTGAGCTTTCTCTCCAGTAGCTTCCATCAGGGAAAGGACAAAAGCAGCCAGAGCATTCTGTTCTCCAGCAGGTCTGCCCTCTAGAAAATTTATTTTACCACCTACACTATTGGGGTTTTATCAGAGGTTAACTGACCAGCAAGAAGGGAATTACCCAATTCCAGCCTCCTCTAGGCATCTAGTCTTGCCTAAGAGGGGAAAAATCTGAGAAGCACTTGTGAGGATCACAATCTAGAGACACTGGCTCACTAAGAGGCTGAGACCTAATCATAGATAATAGAATGTTTCACCTTAACCCATACTTTATTGCTACATTATTTTTTAAATTATATTTTAAGTTCTGGAGTACATGTGCAGAATGTGTAGGTTTGTTACATAGTTATACACGTGTCATGGTGGTTTGCTACACCCGTCAACCCATCATCTACGTTAGGTATTTATCCTAATGTTATCCCTCCCCAGCCCCCACGCCCGACAGGTCCTGGTGTGTGATGCCCCCCTGCCCCTGTGTCCATGTGTTCTCATTGTTCAGCTCCCACTTATGAGTGAGAACATGCAGTGTTTGGATTTCTGTTCTTCTGTTAGTTTGCTGAGAATGATGGTTTCCAGCTTCATCCATGCCCCTGCAAAGGACAGGAACTCATTCTTTTTTATGGCTGTGTAGTATTCCATGGTGTATTTGTGCCACATTTTCTTTATCCAGTCTATCACTGATGGACATTTGGGTTGGTTCCAAGTCTTTGCTATTGTGAACAGTGCCACAGTAAACATACGTGTGCATGTATCATTGCATTATTAAAGGTCTACTTAACTGCAGTCTCTTTTACTGGTACATCATGGCTAGCCTTCCACAAAAAGTTGCAAGCTATATTAAGAAGCAAAATGCACAATTTGAAGAGAAGGAGCGAGTAGCAGAACCAGAGTCAGATATGGCAGACCATGAACTTAAAACAAATATGATTAATATGCTGAGGGCTTTAATGGATAAGATGGCATACAAGAACAGATGGTCAGTGCAAGCCAGTAGATGGAAATTCTAAGAAAGGATGAAGAAAACATCCTAGAGCTCAGAAACACAAACAGGAATAAGGAATGCCTTTGATGGGCTCATTAGTAGACTGAGGAAAGAATCTCTGAGCTTGAGGATATGACAATAGAGATCCCCCAAACTGAAAAGCAAAGAAAAAAAAAAGACTGGAAAAAAAGAAACAATACTCAAAACTGTGGGACAAGTACAAATGATGTAACATGCATAATGTGATACAAGAAAGGGAATAAAGAGAGAGGCACCATGGATCAGAATAAACGATTGAAGCAATAATGACTGAGTTTCCTAAAATATAAATTTTAGAGACCAAACCACAAACCTGGAAACCACAGAGAATAACAAGCAAGAGAATGCCAAAAACAAAACAAAAATAAAACAAACAAACAAAACTTCACCTAAGCATATAATATACTCAAATGGTAGGAAATCTAAGACAAAATAATCCTGAGAAAAGCCAGAGGGAAAAATCACCATACCTATATAAAAATAAGAATTACCAGACTTCTCTTCAGAAACCATGCAAACAAGAAGAGAGTGAAGTAAAATATTTAAAGGATTGAGAAAAAAAAAACTACCAATGTAGAATTCTGTGTCTTGTGAAATTATCCTTCAAAAGTGAAGGTGAAATAAAGGCTTTCTTGGACAATCAAAAATTGAGGAATTTTGTTGCCAGTAAGACCTGCCTTGCAAGAAATATTAAAAGTGGTTATTTTGAGAAAAAAATGATTTAAATCAGAAGCTCAGCTCTATATAAAGAAAGAGCATTAGAGAAGAAATCAGTGAGGATGAAATTAACACTTTTTTTCTTATTTTTAATTGATCTAACAGACAACAGTTTGCTTAACAATTTTGAACTGCTTTGTTCAAATATAATGGTTCAACAACATGGTTGTTCAAGATAATGGTTTATTCAATACGATATATTTAAGGAATATAGCATATATATCAATGAAATGAATTATAAAAATGATACAAAACGATGAAGAGAGTGATTAGGAATATTTTGTTATTATAAGGTGTATTAGTCCATTTTTATGCTGCTGATAAAGACATACCCAAGACTGCACAATTTACCAAAGAAAGAGGTCTATGGGGCTTATAGTTCCACATGACTGGGGAGGCCTCACACTCATAGCAGAAAGCAAGAAGGAGCAAATCACATCTTATGTGAATGGCAGCAGGCAAAAAGAGAGCTTGTGCAGAGAAACTCCCGTTTTTAAAACCGTCAGATCTCATGAGACCCATTCACTACCATGAGAACAGCACGGGAAAGACCTCCCCCAAGATTCAGTTCTCTCTCACTGGGTCCTTCCCACAACATACGGGAATTATGGGAGCTACAAGATGAGATTTGGGTGGGGACACAGAGTCAAATTATATTATAAGGTACATGCACTACATGTGAATACTGTTATTCAGAGTGTAGATTTGAATTAATTGTGCATGTATATAACAAATTCTAGGGCAATCACTAAAAAGAGGATAGAATAGAAGTGCAGTTTATGAGCCTAGATATCAAAAATGTCATCTACAAGAATGTTGCAATTATCAAGAGCAAGGACAGACATTATGCTGAGAAAATAGCCTGGAGCTAAAAGTTTAAATATTTAACAAATAAGAAAAAATATTAATGATCTTTTAAAATCTGTAAAAGCTCCAAAAAAGGTAGTAGGTAGTAACCTAATGACATGTGATTCAAATATGGGGAATTTTAGGAAGGCGGAAGTGAACATGCTCTGGAAGCACCGTATGAAGAAGCATGCATTTTGTCTTGTGAGCAATACGGAACAATTGAGCATATGCTAGTGTATATATACATAATATATATGTTTGTAAGTGCATACATTCCTTAATCAGATAATGTATATGTTTATATAGTTTTTTCATTAAGCTTGAACACTTGGCATATGTATATTCACAACTTTTATAAATAGAAATTATTTTTCTCTTAAAGCAGATAGTGCCTAAGAAGGTCACTCTGACAACACAGTGGGAATTATATTGGTGTAGTGTGTTGGGAGAGTTCCATTGAGAAGAATTGAGAAAGGCTGAAAATAGGGCAAGAAAAGAGGGAATGGCTATTAGAGAGGCAAAGGATATATACACTATATTATATATATAATAGCCAAAGGATTGCTCAATCTATCATCTACCTATGTATTTATCTATCTACATATATATGTGCTGTTGTGTGTGTATGTGTGTATATATATATATATACACATATATATACATATATACAAATATATATACATATATATACCACCTCTCAAATAGATATATATATATAAAGAGAATCCTAAATAATTGTCAGTTTCTGACCAATATGACTGGATAAATGATCATCAAAATAAGGAATAGTGGAAAGATAGATTTTGGAAGAAGGGTGAAAGATAAATTTTGAGCACATTGCATTAAGGTTTTTGTGAAACACTGAAGTGAAGGTGAAAAGGAGGAGGAAATCCAGGGTGACTTTTGAATTCATATATTTTGTAACATGGTAGATGGTCATGTCTTATTAACTGAGATCAGGAACATACAAGAATGACCAAGTTAGAAATTAAAATAATTAGCTAATTAAAAACATATGGAGTCTAGATACCTGTGATGGTTAATTTTATGACTGTGCCACTGAGTGCTAAGATGGAACGTTATTTTTGAGTGTGTTTATGAGAATGTTTCAGGATGAGATTTGCATTTGATCTGTAGACTCATTAAGGTAAATTTCCCTCTTCAGTGTAGAGGGACATCCTCCAATCCATTAAATGCCTGAATGCAACAAAAAGGCAGAGGAAGAAAGAATTTGCCCATTTTGCTTCCTGCCTGCCTATTTGGGCTAGGACGTTGATCTACTGCTGCTGCCAAGAACTGAGATTAATACCATGGGCTCCCCTGGCTCTCAGGTATTCAGACTTAAATTGAAATTACAGTACTGGCTTTTCTGGATCTCTGGTAGACAGCAGATCATGGGACCAATATACTATTGGTTTTGTTTATCTGGAGAACCCTAACACCAATTTTTTTTTCTCTCTCTCTCATTATAAAAAAATAAATAAATAAGTAGGTAAGTAGTCTAAGTTTAAGAAGAGAATCACTAAGCCAACCTGAATGTACCTTGATAATGGACTGTTGTTCAGCTTTTAATGTTAAATAGTACAGACAAGGAGCAAACTTGTAAATTTTCCTGTTAAAACCTAATATGTGAGACACAGTTTGGTTATTTGGACAAAACTAAACTTTTCTGTATTTCTAATGTTTAGTTACTTTTATCCCCAATCTACAGATGAAGGAACAGACTCAGAGATGCTAAGTAGCCAGCTCAAAAATCAGACAGGTAATAAAAGACAGAAACCTATCTACTGACTAAATCCCATGCTCTTTCTTTGTAATTTACTTCCATGCTAGGGTTTCGAGCTTTAGGGATGAGGTGCTGGGGGAGGGGCAGTGCTGAGAGGTGAGAGAATTGAGCAAAAAGGGCTAAAGTATAGGGTATAGTAAAAAATAAATTATTGTAGAAGCTCACAGTGTTCAGGGGTGGAGAGTAGGGATTAATTAATTATTTATATAATGTGTTTTCCAGAGAATCTATTAGGAATATTTCTTTATTAAAACTATCAATGTATTTGTATGTGTGTGTTTTAAAACAGTTAAGGAGAAGTAAAATTTGTATTTCCAAGGTGCATGTATATATATATATATATATATATATATGTGTGTGTGTGTGTGTGTATCTATAGATTTTTAAATCAGATAATGACTAAGTTTCTATAGTCTTCTATGTCTTCTGTTAAGCTCGAAGACAGCCTAGGTATATTCACAACTTTCATAGAAATTATTTTTTAGTAACAATATTCAATGTATAATTTCACTTTTACTGTGGGAGACTGGTAGAGTAATAATTCTCTGCTGACTAGAAAACTACTATTTTTGTACATACAAAAGCTACTTTTTTATGCAGCCAGAAGGACATGATTTGAAACTCTAAAGTATCGATAAAAGCCTATTTTATAATGCATTATGTCCATTCTGCCAAAACAACACCTATTCTCAAATCTTAGGGACGAATCTGTTAGAATTTGTAATCCATTTTCAACCATAATTACCCTTCTAGAAACACATGTTGGCATATGCCATGCTTTGTGGAATGGCCATATTTTAATAATAGCTGTAACTGAAGTAGTACAGTATTAGTTATGGGAAAGAAAAGTCATTTCTATCTATTGCAGTTGTGAGTATACATATACTAAGCTTTAAAGTTAACAGAAAACCTATATCAATTAAAAAATTATCTGCCTATGCAATTAAAATAATTGAAATATCTGTATTAATGATATCAGCATCATTTACACAGCTGTCACTTAGCAATTGTCTGAAGTGACTTGCTTCAAAGTAATTGGAAATATTTGAGGGAAAACAACTAAATCACTTAGAATTTGTTGACAACTAAAATAGATTATAACTAATTAATTTTAGGGCAAAAGTGTTCATTCATCCATTCATGAATTCATCTATTAACTTATTCTTTCATTTATTCAGCACACATTTGAGTGCCTTCTTTGTACCACACATTGGTACTGTGTGAACACAGGAAAATAGCACTCACCTAATGGGAATGTAGAACTTTGATTTGGAGTCTTACAAACATGTATTGGTTTGGGGCCGTGAACACTAACTGTTTTACAAAGTTAAGAACATTTCACTGGGGGCTGGGCGCGGTGGCTTACCTGTAATTTCAGCACTTTGAGAAGCCAAGGGAAGGCAGATCACATGAGCCCAGGAATCTGAGACCAGCCTGGGCAACATGACAAAACACCATCTCTACAAAAAATACAAAAACTAGCCAGGCATGTTTCCATGTGCCTGTTGTCCCAGCTACTCAGGAGGCTGAGGTGGGAGGATAACCTGAACCCAGGGAGGTCGAGGCAGTGAGTCATGATCATGCCACTGCATTCCAGCTTGGGTGACAGACTCAAAACAAAACAAAACAAAACAAAGCAAAACAAAAAACAGAGAGAGAGAGAACATTTTACATAAAGAGAAAATTTTCCACTCCAGATTTTAACTGAATAACACTTACACTGAGAAATGCTTTGTGTACATTAAAGAGAAAAACACAGTCCTTAACTTCAAGGGACTAATAGCCTAGTGGACCAAGCATAGACCAGAACGTCTTCTCTTATATGGCAAGTGCTCTTATGGAGAGACTCATAGGCTGTTACAGAGTCACAGCCCGGCAGAGAGGTAAGAGGGGGCATAAAGGCTTCCTCAGAAAGATAATCTCTGAACTTCAGTTTTGGAGAGCCATAAGAATCAGCCAGCAGGAGAAGAATAACAAGTACTCGAGAGAAGAACTGAATACCAAAGGCAAGGAGGCACATGGAGAATGGTATATGTGTTCTAAAAGGTATGTGTTTGCTTGACTTTTCATAGGATAAATGCAGAAATGATAGGAGGTACAGGCTGGGGACATGAAGGACAGGTCATGAGGTGATTTATGTGTCACAGGAAACCTTTAAAATGTTAAGCAGGTAAGTCAAAGTGGCAAGATCAGTTCTAAATGTTAGACAAGCATCATTGTGATGGTTAAATTTGGGACGTGAATATTGAAGGTGGTGAGGCCAGATAAGAGGTTGTGATTCCTGGACTTTCTGTGGTCCCTCCTTTCTCCCTTCCTCCAGACCATGCTTTTGTATTCCGTCTTCTCTTTGTGGTTTGCAGATGTCTGGGAAGACCAGCAGCCCTTCAGGGAAAATGGAAAGAGAAACAAAAAGGTGGTAACAAGAACTAGTAAGAATCTGGAGATGGAGCTCCAGCAGAGTTGGGAGGAAAAATAACAAAAAACAAGAGTTTGTGGCAGTAAACCATGTGAGGAAAGGCGAGACTTTACCTAAAGCAATGGAAGGAACAAAGAGTGAAGGCAAGGGATTTGTGAAAATACCATAGATTTCCTTTCCTTTTGCTATGTACACGGAAGTCTGGTGTCAAAGTAACGCTTTTTCAAGGACTTTAAGAAGGTCTATCTTCCCTAAATATATGTCTTACTGTTTCCTGTTGTCTGAAATACCTTTAACACCAGATGAGTAAATTTAGTTCAGCAGAACAGATTGGAACAGAAATTTATTGACTTGGATGAAGCAGTATATCAAGTTTAACTAGTAGAAATAGGAAGTGTTGCATCAGTGAATTTAGGGGAGCATACCCAGATTACAACCTTATGGAAAATCAGGGCAGGATAAAAAAGGAGAAAACTGCAGAATGCCTGCATTTTTGTGATTACAAGAGTGAAATGAGCCAAGAACAAAGAGCAAATGAAAGAGCGTGTCTCACTGAGCCTGAACCACCCATTATTGCATTTGCAGTGACCCTACTCACAGGCTAAGAATACTGTGCTAAACAAGTATGTATCCATTAATTTAACAGAAAACATGGGAAAATTTGCACTAAAGGATTATTAGTATTATTATTTTGGTGAATAAAGAATAAGATAATTCTTGGATGGCTTTGGGCTGAATCAATGGAATTTTACAGAGTCTAAGTTTTTGAGAATTTGAGACATGCAGACCTGATGGAATTGCCTAACTGACTTAATAATTATAAATAAACAAACAAACACTTTAAGCATCCATATTGTAATACCTAAACTATCCCATAGTGTTAGAGAATGGAAAAAAAACCCAAACTAAAAGACACAGTATAGATGAATCAATCTGGAGGAGGCAAGAAATTAAGTTTATAATCAAATATAAATTACTAATACCAGTATGTTTCTTGAGGGTATATTTTAACTCTCTTGAGATGTAAAATGTATGAGTAACATGAAGATGATAACAAATATTGGGATGTGGTTTCTTTTATTTTGTATTACAAGTAAAACTAGAGGGTTTTCAATAAGTAAAAATAGAATCTAGTAATCTTTTATTATAATAATTTTTAATTTTTTAAACTCATATAAAAGTGATTGTTTAACCTAGTCTGGGTAGATCATATACTATACAATATATAGTGCATGCATATATTATATATATGAAAAAAATTTCCAGAAGACCATTTTCTGTCTTTTTTTTTTTTTTTTGTCCTAGCACTAATGTGCAGAAAGGCCCACATCTCCACGAGGAAATGTTTTCTGACAGTCCCACGAGTGACCCTCTCCCTTGGAGAAGGTGAGTGCAGTAGGAGCTTGTTGGGAGTGCTGGTGATACAAAATTGTAATTTGTTTGAAGGAGGTAAGCAAGATCTGTCAAAATCAAAAGTTTGGCATCTTAGAGAATCAAAGGCCATATCAATATTGGAAATGATCTTAAAAAAAAAGAAGAGACATCAATGTGGAATAAATTTTCACTTTGTGAAGCCGTAAGACTATTGTCTATGAGAAGACAAATCATATCTGTGGCTCATCTCTCTGTTTTCAAAATAGTCTGGTATTTGGCATCATTGTAAATCTTAAATTTTTAAAAAAAGGAGTTAATTCTCTTTATATATGGGTAGTCTTTATAACTACCAACTAAAATAAATGTCAAGGCTGGACATGAGCCATATAGTAAATATGTGTCTGGCTAAGAAGATTTTAAAGAAAAATTTCGCTTTGCACTCTAAATTAAAAGAAAAAGCCTTTCAACATACCCCTTATTTTATTACAGTTTCTCAAAGATTATTAACATAGCTTTTGTAATCTTTTCTGCAAGTACTCTAGTCCTCCTGGATATGTTGAACAGTTGATCTTTAAAATCCTTTCTAGAGATCTGGACCTGGACTCAAATTAATTTTAAATGGCTGAGTACTCTTACTATAATCTTTCTTACTGAGGCTTAATTTCTTTTTAATGATGTTTGCTTTAGCATTTTCTGTTTTAACATGAATCTCTTTAGTTAAGAATTCTGTGGTTAGCTGGACTGCTTTCTTTCTGTTAATGATATAGTGCTCAATTCAAACAGTTGTCTTCTTGTTTTTTTTCATAATAATAAGCTATAATAAACTATCTTATTTTTAAAAAACAGACCTTGAGTCTTCTCATCATCACAAAATGTAAGAGCCAAAAAAGCAAGTGCTGAATCAAGGCTCTCTGAATCATTGGCTTGTTGTTGGTTTTCATATCTCTGAGATTATTTTATGGTATTATTCTTTTCATGTCAGTCAGCCTTGGCTACATATCTCAACTTCTTTTTTTCTTCTTTTTTTGAAATGGAGTCTCGTTGGATGCAGTGGGAGGATCTCAACTCACTGCAGTCTCTGCCTTCCCAGTTCAAGCGATTCCCATGCCTCAGCCTCCCGAGTAGCTGGGAGCACCGCAGGCACATGTCACCATTCCCAGCTAATTTTTGCATTTTTAGTAGAGATAGGGTTTTCCTATGTTGGCCAGGCTGGTCTCAAACTCCTCACCTGAAATGATCCACCTGCCTTGGCCTCCCATAGTGTTGGGATTACAGCCATTGACCACCGTACCCAGCCTCAACTTTTTTACGCATAAGTTCTCTCTACACCTGTGCTCATCAGAAAAGCTCACCAAGCAGTCACAATTACTCTTCAGCCAACATTTTTTATGCTTAATTTAGATTATTAGCATTTGTTCAATCAAATTTTTAAAAATGTCTTCTATCTTCTTTAATTTTTGTGTATGCTATTCGCCAAGATGAACCTTAACATTGCCCTCAGCTTTATTAAACTTTAGAAAGGTTTTTTTCTTCACTCTAGGCCATGACCACCCTTTTCCTAGAGCATTAACTATAGAAAATTTGTATTTGTGAATCTTTTCTCTGCCCGTTTGAGATGTAAATCTTTTGGGAAGCCCTTTGCCAATATTTCAACCCAGAAATGTCTTTCTCAAGGACCTAGAAGCTATCTCTTTGAAGTGTAATCAATGAAGATAGCCTATTGCCCAGTTTCTGTGGGAGTGTTAGTCGTTAACTTCTGATGAAGCCTTCTCCAAGTACTAAAAGCACCTCATATAGTTGGATAAAGGCAATTAATAAACAGCGATGGTCTTCAATCCCTGATTCCTTACCCCAACACCTGCTTTTAAAACTTTGTGTAGCTTTTTGTTTTAGGTGAGTTGGGTTCAGACTGGGTTCTGGCCTTCTTCCCTATTGCAATAGCCATGCATAAAGTCTTCCTTGCCTGTTTAACTTTGGTAAAATTTTTACTTTGACACTAGTTTACTAATTTTTATTATTTTCAAAATTAATAAATTTTCTTTTAAAATTCTTAAATGGGTGGGAGAGATCTCTACTTACTCTCTGAGTTTCCTGTTTTCCTATTATGAAATTATAGTTAATAGTTTTTATATTATTTATCTCCATGCTTCCCCCACATTATGTCAATATTCTATGCCCAAAACTGTGCTGGTAAAGCAATAATAGGCTTGAGTAAAAAGTGCTTGTCTTTTATGGGCCTACTTTAGTCATTTGCCTTATGGTCAGCTTAGAGTTGCAAGCAGCAATTCCTATCACCTGTTTTTTAGAGGAGGGGCTTTTCATGCCTTATCCTCATATTTGCTTAAGAATTACAATTCCACTCCCAGAGGAAACAGTAATCAAGTGTTTGGAGCCTCTTTCTGAACTCCTCATATTCATTTCTTCTCACAGGAAGAGTGATCTCTCACCCCACTGGTGCTGTGAGACATGTTAAAGTGAATAATTGCTTTAAAAAGCAGTGTTGGTTTGTCACTTTCCTCTTCTTGCATTCCATAACTTGTACTTGGAGCACGAAAGAGGCTTAACCTTGCACTCAGCGGGCTATGTATATGTTCAGAGTTTGCTCTGCAAGCTCAACCTTCTCCCAGACAGGCCTCAGAGTCTAATCTAGGGGCATTTTTGGAAGGAAAGGTATAGATACTTCCACTTTGGATCTAGGCTTTAACTACATCTCTATCACATTTTAAGGTAACAAAGCTACATTTAATTTTCATGTCCATTTATGTGCTATGTATTAAATTAGTTAAGCACCATAGAGGAGAAGGCATAAATAAGTGAGATCTCTGAAATCTGAAACAAATCCCTCCATCTTCTGAGTATTGAAACTGCTATCAAGGTAGTAGAAGAGGAGTGGCTTTTAGTAGAATTAGAAGCATTATTCTAGATTCACATAATTTCATACCTACACTTGAATATATAGTAATACATACATTATTTTTACTTAGTGTATCAGTGTGGAATCTACTGGACTGCTTTTAAGTCCTGATCCTATAATTTAAATATCCCCACCATTAAGGTCTTTCTTCACCAGAAGGAAAAGATAAAGACAGGAAAGAAATTATTAAAAAGTACAAAAATTGCTCTCTATGTTCTTGGACATGTTGCTTCAAACTTCCATTATAATAAATTATCTGATTATCTCCTATTGTTACCTTCTTGCTTCTACCCTTAGGTTTCTGGGTTTCTTACCCATAAATGCATCTTCTGTGAAAATTAATCCATAGGTGTCTTATGTAACATGCAACAACTAAAATTAAGTTTGACCTAGAGGAGCACAGGTCCTGTCTGGAGTGTGAAGGCTTTTCACACTAGAAATATTATTTTAAACTATTATGGTTACACTATCAGTTTGCTTCTTACTTTTCTTCTCAAACTTGACAGTGAACTCATTTTGCTGAGAAAGAACCTCTTTATTGCTTCTAACATCCCAAAAGATACAGCTGTGGGAGGAGAGGGGAGAGGAAGGAAGAATAGCACATTTATATTTATATTTTCCGTTCTCCATTCTGTGCATCCTCTCTGCTTAAATAGATCTTGCCTTCCTGGTGTTTGCACTGGTTCTTAAAGTTCAACCTCCTGGGGCTGGCATTAATGACTTTCCATAAGCCCTGTTTTTCTAAGGCTATGGACAGGGGACTTCAATAAGACATTAGCATCTGAATAGGTCAGGAGTCCTCATATTTAATGTGCTAAGCATTTCTGATATTTATTCAATTAATTATAAATCAAAAGTGTCTGGACTCATACCGGCATTTGAGGTTCACATGTAATCTAAAGTTTCTTCTCTGAAATTAAATAAAATAGTTACCATATGTGCTATTCAAGCTAGTATTATCAAATAGCTACCATGTATGCTAGTCAATAGCTACCATATATGCTATTCAATAACTATCATACATTCATACATGCTCATTCATTATATATGAGTTCTTCATTACATATATATGTAATGGGTTCTTATTACATATATACATAATGTGTATATATGCATGTATGTCATATGTACACATTATAAATATGTAAGAACTCATAACTTAATGAATTCTTCATTACATATGTTTTATTACATATATATGTAATGCTTAACATTTGTTATCTTTCATACATACATTGCCTAATGCACAGACACCAAGTTCTACTAATACTTCAAGGTGCACCAGTTAGAGTGTCTTGCACGTTGTAAGAGCTCAATGAATAAATAAATAAATAATCATACATATATATGTAATATACATATAAATGTAATGTACATATATGTACATTATTATATCCATGCTCTTTATTTATTATATATAAATTGCTAATACATTTTTGGAGAATGTACAGCATTTACACTTTCTGGGAAGTGAGATTCTATGTAAAGTGTCATGTGTACTAACACAAAAGGTTACCTCAGGTAGAATGGGGACCACTTTATTGTTGATGAACAGAAAATTCACAGAGAAAATGTCATTTGAATGTGGCCTTGAAAGAAAGGTAAAGAATGGAATTGGCAAACCAAGTTATGTGCAGAATCTTTCTGTTGCCAGCTAGCATCTCAGAGTTATTTTTAATATCTTTAGCAATGTGCCTACATAATCCTTCCTCCATACTTTTCTAAAGGTAAAATATCAGGTTTTAGAGGGGAGGTAATCATGCAAGTTAATAAGGTTGCTATGATTGAGAAATTTTAGATGGCCCTGCCTGGCCTTTTCTAATGCAGAATAAATTGCTTTAATCCCCATGGGCTGAGGTTTTCATTGTACTCATTTTATTCTTTCTACTTAAGCAGGTGAGGAAAATAATAATAGCTAATATTTATTGAACCTATGCCAGACATTGTTCTAAGTGCTTTATGTGTATTAATTAACTTAATCTTCACACCAAACCAATGAGTTCAGCATTTGGTATTATTATCCCTCGATGAGAAAATTGAAGCACAGAGAGGTTAAGTAACTTGCCCTAAGTCACACACCTAGTAATTGGTAGTGATATGATTCAGCTGGAGGTCATCTGTCCCCAGTGCCCATGGCCTCCAAAATGCCATGCTGGACTGTCTCTCTGCTTGCTTTCCAGCTTCTTCATTATATAATAGACTCTAAGGCTGCATGTTTTGAGCTTGCACTTTTTTAAACAAAATGAGATTTCTAAACACTGTCAAAACCTGAAAATCTGCAAGAACTCCATACCAGTGAATCAGAGAATATGAAATTATAGAACATTATAGCTGGAAAAGAGTATAAAGCCCATCTGATTTGGCTACCACTTTTTATAGCTAAGGAAATGGAGTAATGTTTCTTTTATGATACATTGTGAACTGTAGACATGGGCTAAATGCCAAAGAAAGTTCTTCTCTTTGCACATGTCCCTATGTGAACCTAGAATTAGGGCACCTGGAAGCCAGAAATGACTCAGTGATTGAATTTTGTTCATTTTATGTAGATCACCTAGGTCATTTTAAATTTTAGTGCTTTGCTAATAAAGCTCGATTTCCCCAGCTTTATTGTTTTCTGATTCTAAAAGTAATAAAATTCACTTAAAATTTGCATACTACTGAACAATCAAAATACATAAATATGTAAGTACAAATAATATATTAGCGTTAAGATTACACATACTCCTACTATCCAGAGCTAATAGCTGCCAACATGTTACTGTATTTTTTATAGAGCAAAATTAAAATTGTCCTGTATTTTTTTAACAAACAGCCCTCAAAGTAAGATCATGCATTTCTATTTAACCTATTGTAATATTTTTTAAAGTCATTGAATATTTTGAAGACAAAACTGGTAATAGCTCCACAATATTTTATTTTATGGTTGCAACATTATCATACAATGTCTTCATTTAATGAATCCTCTTGACACATATTTTCCATGACCCTGGCTTGGGTCTGGTGTCCTATTTGTCTCTGCAATTTAATACTAATGCAGACGTCATAGTCTGTGATAATCCTAAACTTTAATGTTGCTCAGGGAAACTTTTTCAAGCTTCTGGAAATCAGAGATCATGAAGCTTCAGAAATACATACACGTGAGACAAGCAAGAAGTGTTATTTTTGCATTTCAGTCTAAGAGTGAATGTATTTATTTATTTTTTTGACAGTGACTCTCTCTGTCACCTAGGCTGGAGTACAGTGGTGCAGTCATAGCTCACTGCAATGCTGGACTCCTGAGCTCAAGGGATTCTCCTACCTCAACCTCCCAGGTAGCTCATCTACAGCCATGTGCTACCATACCTGGTTAATTAAAAACAAAACAAACAAACAAACAAACAAAAAAAGTTTTGTAGAGATGTGGTCTCACTGTGTTGCCCAGGCTGGTCTCAACCTCCTGGCCTCAGGTGTAAGATGTACATTTTTGCTCAAAATGAGGTGTTATTTTCTATATGAAAGTCTCATCAAGGTGTCTGTACATTTGTCACGTCAAATAAAATAAAAGCAACAAAATATTGAATGTAGACAGACTTATATTTTAAACCAACTTTTTCATACACTCACTCTATACTCAGGTTTTCAAAGAGAGAGATTATATTTTTGTATATGCTATTAATAGTTACTATTTTTAACTAGATAGTTAAACTCACTTTTTTTCTTTTGTTAATGCTATTTTAAAATTTTAGCATTTAGATACTATGTTGAACGTCACTTAACAGGTAGCATTCTCCAAATGCCAATTTATGTATTGCCTCTATTTACCATATCTCAGAACATCATGTAGTGTTGATTTCTGAATTCCTCTTCCCCTAGAAAATCATTCTGAATGATTTAAAAACACATCAGTAAGTTTTGGTGTCTTGCTCGCTGTAGGCCAAGAACCACTCACTACTCTTAGAGACACTTGAGGTCTTTGCTAGGAGCTCCTTCGATATTATGTCTCACAACCTGGCAGCTCACGCCTGCAAAGTCCACAAGAGAGCATTTCTGTGCTGAAAACAACTCTCTCCTTGACCAAACTTTGCTCAAGCTCCTGTGAGCTCTGTTCTCCACTCTACCTTGACCTTTGGCTTCTGTGTTTGTCATTGCCGAGTCTAGTTTTAGCAAGAATCTTACCAGGTCAATTTAGAGAGAATCTTCTATTGGTATCTGATTAAGTTCTTCATCCCCCATCTGTGATGTCTCAATCTTTGACCTGCCTTTAGCAAAAATACCCTTAGGCCAGTTAGCAAGAATTCACCTATTCTTGATGTCTTCTCTTAGTAATTTTCTACCCACTGACTCACTCCCTCTGCTCATTGGCATAAATCTCCAGTTGTCTTTGTTGTACTCAAGAGTTACATTCAGGCTCTCTCTTCTGTTACAACAGTTTTCCTGAATGAGGTATTCCTTACCATTTTAACAAGAGTTAGAATGGTTGTGTTCTGTAACAGTGCTTTAAGAAGTCATGAGTATGTTTTTTTATTGAAGGGCTCACCTTCAAAACCCAGGAGAATCTCCTTTTGATTAACCTGAAGTTAACTGATTAGAGAGCTTAATTATACCTGAAAAGTCCCTTCACCTTTGCCATATGAAGTGAAATATCTTATCATTTTCACAGTTCCCACCCACACTCAAGGGGAGGGAATGAGGCAAGGGCACGAGTCATTGGGAATCATATGAACATTCTAACTGCCATACCACCCTACTCAACCTTTTCCAGTTTCTCTGCCTAAGTGTCACTCATCTTTGTTCTTATCTAAAAATCAGACATAAATTTGATTTGTAGTTGGTGTTGACATAATTTAATGGTACCTGAGAAAAACATAAGTGTGCAATTTAGAGTAAATCCTGGGTTTAAATCCTGCTGTCACTATTTATTGGCTGCTAAGGTAAGTTATGTAACTTTTCTGAGCCTCGTATTTCTTCTCTAGAATGGGGGTAATAACCTCATCCTCATGAGTTGTTGGGAGAACCGAGAGAGATCACGAATGCAGGAAACCAAATGCAGCATCGGTTATATAGCAAATGCTCCAGAAATTATAGTTGTTATTAATAGCATGATCTTATCATTATACTTTTATTATACACGAGTGCATTATTTGTTAGTCTGTGATAATATTGCTTACCTTACAATATAAATCTCAGAGTATGAGGATTAGGAATATGTTTGTTACTTTTTGTTGTTGTTCTGCTTATATATACTTTCGACCATGAGAATTGATAGATTCTTTAACTCAGACTTAAAATATTAATCAACTAAATCAGTGATTCTCAAACTATTTTATTTCTAGAAAGACAAGATTAATGATATTCACAAATAAAACGTATTCCCTTAATATACCTCGGATTATAAGCAATTCTGGGTATATAAGCTGTAACTTCAACCCTTTCTCTCGTACTCTGAATTTGCATTTCAGGAGGCAAATGCAAGAGATTGATGTTACTGTAGGATGATCTTGAGTCCGTGCATATCAATTAAAGAAAGTAAAATCATAAAATATCAGTGACATTCCTCATAAGTGATATGGAGTCATTCTTATGGTTGGGTTCCTTTGAGGTAGAAGATAGATTTTGGTGAACAAATGTTTTATTTGTGATCTCCTTTTGCTTCAACTTAATGAGGATTTATTTTCTATATAGTTTAGAGCTCAAGGCTACACAAAGGCTAAATGCCCCAGCAGGGAAGAACAGTTAGTGAATTCATTCATTACCTGTTTACATTTTAATAACCAGTAAGGTTATCTGCTTTTATCACAAGTGTGAGCTAAGGAAGGATTGTTCATTTAGGTTGAGTTTGGCTTCTTAGAGTGAAATTCCAAAAGAGTTTCCTGTATTATTAAGCCAATGAGCCAAGGAACGTCTATTCTCTAAACAATTAGCTTTCTTAAATGAAGTGTAGAAAGAAATGCAATCCATGAATTCATTATTTATTCCTTCTGGATGCAGACATTAGCTGGCATTAAGTAGCTCTTTGAGGTGTGACATATGAGGTGTGATTCAAAAGGAAGAGATGGATTGCTCCTAGTCACCCAGGAAATCAATCACAGCCCTTTATAGTTACAACCTCATGCTCATTTCTCTTTATGGGGAAACACGTTTTGTCCTGAAAGTGGAAACTGTGGACTCGGTGCATTTTATTTTTTTCCCTACCATTCTTGACAATTTATACCTTCCATTTGGAGTTCTCACTTATCAATATCTTTTATTAGCCATTGTTTGACTTAGATATTATACAGGAATATCCAGATGCCACACAAATGAAAACAGTCAATCTCTCAAATAGTGCAATTCTATTTCAGTGACTATAAATCAGAACCTTCAGTCAGAACCATAGTTCATTCTGTTGTTTGTACATTGCTTCTGCTGTTATAACTAGCTGAGTTGCTTTCGGGTTACATTTATGGCCTCAGCCTGGCAAATTAACTGGAGCAAAGGAAATGGAATACTTTCACCAGTTTAAAAATTATCCGAAATGTGACAGTGAAAAGTTTTTTAAAACGTTCAATGTAATAATGAAAACTACTACATAAAACACAGGACTTGGAATCTTAGGTAAAAATGCTGTATCAAAAAAAAAAAATGCTGTATCTGTCCTTCTTAGTGTAAATCATTAAACATCTGTCTTACTGCACTCACTCACAAAATTGTGATATGAGATTCTATCTAAGCATCAGTGCTCTAAGATAAATGAAAAAATATTGTCAAAGTTTCTGGCAAGTGGAAATACTTACGGGAAAAACGGTGAAGTTGTCAGGCTCATCGGCACTGGAATCAGACTAACTGAGTTCAAGACTCAGTTCTAGCACCTACTGGGGTTAGGATCTTGGTCACAATGCCTTGATCTTTGTTCCTCAGTTTCCTTATCAATAAAGTTAGAATGACTATTTTTAGTCAAGACTAAACAAGAGTGGAATGTGGGAAAATCACTTAAAATAGTGCCAGGAACATTATAATAACTATATGGATATTTACTAATACTATTGTTATTATTGCTGTCATTATTAAAGGTTTTCAAAATATTTATTCCTTAAGTCAATCAACACAATGGCATAGTAATGGAACTCCAGCTTTCATTTTTATTTGTCAAGACATCTTATAATTTCTAGCTCTTCTTAAGCAAAGCAGCATCTGGGAAAATTATTCAGAGGAGAAAATGATCAATATCTTCATAACATTCAGAAGTGTTTAGTCTCTTATTCTTAGTCAGTTCAAGTATTATTTTTGCAATGAAAATCTCCACATCAAATGAGAAAGCACTTGGGAAACTTCTATTGCACAAATTTAAAAATATATTTACACAATCTATGCATGGTTATATGTTGAGGGCTTGATAGACATTGTCTTGTTAAATTATCTATTTATATTTTAATCACACAATAATCCCATGGATACAGGACACACAAAGAAAACAAAACAGTGGTTCAAAGAATGTAATGACTTTCTCAAAGTCACATAGCAGGATGAGTATTTGTAGCCACATCTGCCAGAATCCTAAAGGTCTGGTAGTTAGCTGGTATGTTTCAGGAAAATTGTCTTGCTTGTTTAGGGCTAGAGCTAGCTGTGATTTTTTCCTAGGGACTCTGACCTGATTGGCTAGCATCCTGTGTTGCCCATTGTTAATTTTTTCTGTATTTATTCTGATCTTAGGAAATAGGAACTATTGCTAATTTTTTAAGTGCCTGATGTTGACTTTTGAGGGGGTTTTCAATAATCATCTGGCCATTTCTCATAAACATCTGAAATGAGATTTCTGTAAGTTTTAGGACTTGAAGGAAAACAGCCATTCCTATCATAGTTTTTCATGAGTCAGAATAAAGGATCCCCAAAATATGATACTTGAAACCTCTGAATTGGTTTCTGGAGTACATAGAGAAATGCCAGAGGCAAAACAGATGGGCAAATCAGCTTCAGAATCATTCACCATCAACTTTGACTTTAGAAATATGTCATGACATATTTCATGACATGAACATCATCAAAATAGTGACTCCCCAGAAGGCTTAGAAGTGATTACTATTTATTGGAAGTGAATTTGTTTAGTTTCAAGATAAAGCTAATGAACCAAATGCTAGCAAACAGAACATTTAAAACTTCCAGATTCTCATATTGAATTTTTATAAAAATTAACCGTTTGAACTGACCTCATTTCCAAGATAAGTATTGTCATCAAGAATTGAATGTTCAAAGCAACACAAAACCCAACAATAACTTCTGTTCTTTGTACACTAAGTTGCAGTCTCCTATGTGGCTTTTTAAAAAAATCAGTTGATGAATAGATACAACAGCAATGTTTTTATGTGTGTGTGCTATCAAGCATTTATAATCTTTAGCTTTCAGTGGCCTGGGAAAATCAAAAAGTCTTAAGGCCCAAAGGATGAATAATCAGGATAGCATTTTCAATTCAGCATCCTTGCAGCTAATTTCCTTTACAAAATAGCAAGAGTAAGAGCTTAAATACAGCTCGATACAACTTGGTTGGCTCTAATCTTCAATGCATAGCAATCAATTCTAAGTTTGTTCTGTGTCTAGGACACAAGTTAGACATACCTTGAAGCGCAGATTTTGTTTCAGTAGTACCCACACAGTGCATCAGGACAACAGTAAATATGGAAATTTTCCAAGACCTAAGTGGTGAATGGTCAAATTTAATATATTTTATTTATTAATCCACCCTTTCTCAGACTAAGGACATACTTTTCCCATTTAACCTGTCAGTAACATTTTCTAAAGTTATAACATATTTTGAAGACAAAATTTTTAACAACTGCTTAATATTTCATTTTATGGATGCAGCATCACCATGTAATGTCTTTATTTAATGAATCCTCTTGCCATATATTTTTCATGACCCTGTCTTGGGTGTGGTATCCTTCATTTTTCTTTTGCAATTTAATGCCAATGCAGATGTCACAGTCTATATTAAATCTTATGTGTTGATGCTGCTCAGGGCATCTTCTTCAAGCCTCCAAAAATCAGAAAAGAAAAGATTCTGACGTTTCATAATTATATATGCATAAGACAAGCAAGAAGTGTTATTTTTGCATCTTAGTCTGGAGGTAAAATAACCTTTTAAGATGTAATTTATTTATTTATTTATTTTTAAGACAGCATCTTACTGTGTCACCCAGAGACTGGAGTGCAGTGGTTCATTCATAACTCTCTGCAAACTTTAACTCCTGGGCTCAAGGGCTCCTCCTACCTAAGCCTCCTAAAGTGCTGGGATTATGGGCATGAACCACAGTGCCCAGCCTGGAATCTTTAAAGATAGAATCTTTAAAGAGGTCATTAAGTGAAAATAAGGTCACTAGGGTGGGCTATAATCCAATATGTCTGCTTTTCTTATAAGAAGAGAAAATTTGGATACCTAAAAATGCAGAGAGCAGATGATGTGAAGACACAGGGAATTAATGGCCATCTAAAATCTAAGGAGAGAGGCCTAAAACTGATCCTTTTCTCATTGCCCTCAAAAGAAACCAACACTGCTGACACAGTGATCTTGGACTTCTAGGGTACACACCTATGAGAAAATAAATTTCTGTTGTTTAAGACACCTAATATGTGGTACTTTGTTATGGCAGTCCTAGCAAACTAATATACTAGTCGAGTCTTATAAATCTCTTAATACTAAGTGGGCATCCTTGTATTGTTTTAGATCTTAGAAGAAATGCTTTCCCCATTCAGTATGGTATTAGTTGTGAGTTTTTTGTATATGGCCTTTATTATTTTCAGGTATGTTTTTTCTATGCTTCGCCCTTGAGCCTTGAGTGAAAATAGGCAGTAGCCCAAGCAGTGATCACTGCAGGCCTTAGGCGAGACTCAGTGCTGGGCTGACTTCAGGTCTTACCCAGTGTAGTCCCAGTAGTGGTGGCCACAGGGATACTATGTCACCCCTCTTATAGATTTAGGCAGCTCAATACAGAGACAGAGAGACTCTGTTTGGGGAACAGAACAAGCAGAACAAGAGTCTTTACCTGGTGATCGAGGGGAATTTCCTGGAGCTGACTGAAGAACACCAGGGTGGTACATCTACATGCCTACGAGAGCAATGGTGGTACTGGGCTTCAAGTGCACACTAAAGCAGATATGGCTTCAGTGACTAAAGATTTAGATCACAACACCCAAGTCCCTGAGAATAACTGGAAAGCGTTTCCATGAAGGATGGATTCTAACAAGCTCACACTGCAAAGATTACAAATACAACTCCTCAATGCGCAAGCATGAATGAATATCCATAAGTATCGAGACAATCCAGGAAAGCATGAACTTATCAAATGAACTAAATAAGGCAGCAGTGACCAATGCTGGAAAGACAGAGTCATGTGATATTTCATATAGATAATTCAAAATAGCTGTTTTGAGGAAACTCAGTAGAATTCAAGATAACACAAAGAAGGAATTTAGAATCTTATTACATAAATTTAACAAAGAGACTGAAAGAATTAAAAATAATCAAGCAGAAATTCTGGAGCTGAGATATGCAACTGACAGACTGAAGAATACATTAGAGTCTCTTAACAGCAGAATTGACCAAGCAGAATAAATAATTAGGCAGCTTGAAGACAAGATATTTGAAATTACATAGTCAGAGGAGACATAAGGAAAAAGAATTTAAAAAAATTAAGCGTAACTACAAGATTTAGAAAAAGACTCAAAAGGACAAATCTAAGTTATTGGTCTTAAAGAAGAACTAGGGAGAGAGATTGGGGCAGTACATTTATTCAAAGGAATAACAGAAAATTCTACAATATTAATATTGAGATACAAGAAGAACATTGAACACCAAGAAGATGTAACCCAAAGAAGACTATCTCAAGAAATTTAATGATCAAACCCCAAAGTTCAAAAATAAAGAAATGACCCTAAAAGAAGAAAAAGAAAGAAATAACATAAAATGGAGCTCCAATATGTCTATCAGCAGACTTTTTACTTGAAACCTTACAGGCCAGGAGAGAGTGGCATGATGTATTTGATGTGCTGAGGGAAGAAAATTTAACCTAGAATAGTATATCCAGCAAAAATATCCTTCAAACATGAAGGAGAAATAAAAACTTCCCCAGCCAAAATAGAAAAAAAAAAAAAAGCTGAGGGATTTCATCAATGCCATCAACCCCAGTCCTGTTCTATAAAAAATTATAAAGGGAGTTTTTTAATCTGAAAGAAAAGGATGTTAGTGAGCAATAAGAAGTCATCTGAAAAGACAAAACCCACTGGTTATAGTAAGTACAGAAGAACACAGACTATTATAACACTGCAATTATGATGTGTAAAATACTGATACCTTGAATAGACATAACAACTGTAAATATATATGCACCCAACACTGAAGCACCCAGATATAGAAAACAAACATTATTAGAGTTAAAGAGAGGGATGGATCACAGTACAATATTAGCTGGAGACTTCAACAACCATGTCCACTTTTAGCAGTGGATGACAATCTTCCAGACAGAAAATCACCAAGGAAACATTAGACTTAACCTGAACTGTAGATCAAACAGATCTAATAGATATTTATAAACATTTCATCTAATGGCTATAGGGTATGCATTTTTTAAATATCATCATATCAATCATTCTCAAGGACAGACTGTATGCTAGGTCACAAAACAATTCTAAAATCATTTAAAAAATTGAAATAAGATCAAGCATCTTCTCTGAACACAGTGGGGGGAAACTAGACATTAATAATAAGAGGAATTTTGGAAACTATACAAACAGGTGGAAATTAAACAATATGCATCTGAATGACCAGTGGGTCAATGAAGAAATTAAGAAAGAAATTGAAAAATTTCTTGAAACAAATAAAATAGAAACACAACATACCAAAACCTATGGGATACATTGAAAGCAGAACTAAGAAGAAAGTCTATAACAACGGTCACCTACATCAAATAAGTAGAAACATTTCAAGTAAATATTGATGCCTCTTAAAGAACTAGAAACTAGAAAACAAAAAGCAAACAAAAGCCAAAATTGTAAAATAAAAAAAATACTAAAGGTCAGAGCAAAAATAAGTGAAATGAAACAAACAAACAAACAAAAAAATACAAAGGATGCATGAAATTAAAAGTTGTTTTTTTAAAAGATAAACAAAATTGAAAAACTTTTAACAAAACTAAGAAATAAAGAAAAAATAACCAAATTAAAAAATCAGAGATGAAAAAGTAGATATTACAATGAATACTGCAGAAATTCAAAGGATCATCAGAACTTACTATGAGCATCCATAGGCCAATAAGTAGGAAGATCTGGAAGAAATGGATAAATTCCTGGACACATAAAACCTAATAAGATTGGACTGTGAAGAAATCCAATGGTAACCTCACTTACCTCACTTATTACTTGCACTTACCAATAACAAGTAATAATACGAAAACTGTAACAGCAACCATCTCTCCACAAAGAAAAGCCTAGGACTCATTGGCTTCACTGCTGAATTTTACCAAACATTTAAAGAACTACTACTAATTCTGCTGAAACTATTCCTAAAGATAGAGGAGAATGAAAAATTTCCACACTCATTCCACAAGGCCAGTGTTACCCTGATACCTAAACCAAACAAAGACACGTCAAAAAAAGAAAACTAAAGCACAATATTCCTGATGAACATTGATGCAAAAATCCTCAATGAAATACTAACAAACTGAATTCAACAACACATTAAAAAGATCATTCCTTATGACCAAGTGAGATTTTATATCAGAGATGCAAGGATAATTCAATATATGCAAATCAATCATATGATATATCAACAGAATGAAGGACAAAAACTATGTGATCATTTCAATTGATGCTGTAAAAGAACTTGATAAAATTCAGCATCCCTTCATAATAAAAACCCTTAAAAAACTGGATAAAGATGGAAAATATCTCAATACAATAAAAGCATAAAAGCCATATATAACAGACCCATAACTAGTATCATACTGAAAGAAGAAAAATGGAAACCTTTCCTCTATGATCTGGTACAAGACAAAGATGGCCATTTTCACCACTATTATTCAACATAAGACTGGAAGTCCTAGCAAGAACAATTAGACAAGAGAAAGAAGTCATATTACCCTTGTTTGCAGATGATATGATCTTATATTTGGAAAAACATAAAGACTCCAAAAAAAGCTATTAGAACTGATAAACAAGTTCAGTAAAATTGCAGTATACAAAGTCAACATACAAAAATCAGTAATATTTGTATGTGCCAACACTGATCAATCTGAGAAAGAAATCATGAAAGTAATCCCATATATAATAGCCATTAATAAAATAAAACACATAGGAATAAACATAGTCAAATAAATGAATAATCTGTGCAATAAAAACTATAAAACACTGAGGCAGGAAATTAAAAGGGACACAAAAAATGGGATAATATTCAATGTTCATAAATTGGAAGAATCGATGATGTGAAAATGTTCATACTCCTAAAAGTAATTTACAGATTCAATGAAATTCCTATCAAAATACCAATGATATTCTTCACAGAAATAGAAAAAATAATCTTAAAATTTATATGGAACCACAAAAGACCCAGAATAGCCAAATCTATCTTGAGAAAAAAAGAATACAACTGGAGGAAACATATTACATGACTTTATATTACAGAGATACAGTAAAAAAACTAGCATGGTACTATCATAAAAACTGATACCATGGTGCTGTCATAAAATAGGTACATAGACCAGTGGAACAGAAAAGAGAACCCACAAAAACTGCACATTTACAGGGAAGTTACTTTTAAGAAAACTGCCAAGAACATATATTAAGGATAGGAAAATCTCTTGGTACTGGGAAAACTGCATATCCATATGCAGAGGAATGAACTAGACCTCTATCTCTTATTATATACAAAAATCAAATCAAAATGGATTACAGTCTTAAGTCTGAGACCTCAAACTGTGAAACTAATAAAATAAATCATTGAGGAAACTCTCCAGGACATTGGGCTGGACAAAGATTTCTTTAGTAACATCCTGCAGGCACAGGAAACCCAAGAAAAAATGGACAAATGGGCTCACATCAAGTTGACAAGTTTATGCACAGCAAAAGAAATAATCAACAAACTGAAGAGATAACCCAAAGAATGGAAGAAAATATTTGCAAACTACCATTCTGAGAAGGAATTCAGAACCAGAATACATAAGAAGCTCCAATAATGCAACAGGAAAAAAATCTAATAATTTGATTAAAAATTGGCGAAAGATCTGAATAAACATTTCTCAAAAAGGACATACAAATGGCAAACAGGTATATGAAAAGGTGCTGAACATCACTGATCATAAGAGAAATGCAAATCAAAACTACAATAAAATATAATCTCACCCCAGTTAAAATGACTTTTATTCAAAAGATGGGCAACACGCTGGTGAGGATGTGGAGAAAAGGGAACTCCTATAAACTGTTAACAGAAATGTAAATTAATACAGCCACTATGGGAAACTGTTTGTAGGTTTTCAAAAAGTTAAAAATAGAGCTACCATATGATTCAGCAATCTCACCACTAAATATATATCCAAAAGAATGGAAATTAGTGTATCAAAGAGATAGCTGCACTCCTATGCTTGTTGCAGCACTGTTTACAATAGTCTGGATTTGGAATCATCCTCAGTGCCCATCGAAAGAAGAATGGATATTGAAAATGTACACATTGGTGTACTATTCAGCCATAAAAATATGACAGCCTGTCATTTGCAACAACATGGATGGAACTGGAGGTCATTATGTTAAGTGAAATAAGCCAGGCACAGAAAGACAAACATTGCATGATCTTACTTATTCGTGGGAACTAAAAATTAAAAAAAAAAAAATGAACTCATGAAGATAGAGAGTAGAATTATGGTTACTAGAGGCTGGGAAGGGTATTGGCAGGGGAGTGGGGAGAATTAATGGGTACAAAACTATAGTTAGAATAAATAAGGTCTAGTATTTGATAGTACAAGAGAGTGACTACAGTCAACAATAATTTATTGTACATTTAAAAATAACTAAAAGAACGTATTTGGGTTGTTTATAAACCAAAGAATGGATAAATTCTCGAGGCAATGAATACCCCACTTAACCTGATGTGATGATTACATATTGCATGCCTGCATCAAAATATCTCATGTACCCCATAAACATATACACCTACTATGTATCCACAAAAATTAAAAATAAAAAACCCGAAAAACCAACCAACCAAACAAACACATGAACAAACAAAAGCTTCTTTTTTCGTTCCTTTTTAAGATATCCTGGATTTCCTTCCTTCTATCCTTTTCATCTTCTCCCGGGAACTTTGGCTCTTTCTTGTCCTCTATCTCATTCAGTTTTGTTTTATTTTTAATTTTTTAAAATTTTACCTCTGGATCACTTTATGGGACTGGTTTGATTTCAATTTGACAGCATCATATAAGTAAAAGGAAGAAAGAATTGGACAGCAAATCCAAAATTTAGCTTAAACTTGCATTTTTAAATCTTAAAATTAATTATAAAATTCAGAGGGCTGTGATCAATATCCATTTAATTTTGTCTGTAATAAATTATTTGGTAATGTAACTGGGAAAGAAGCAATTACCTAAAGCAATTAAGAACCAACATCTTCCAAGTTGCTAAAGAGATTTTAATAAAAATAGAAATAGAAATCCGTATACTACTACTAGCAATTTATTTTCATGTATTTCAGTGAAATTTCTATACTTTAAAGTGGAGTTAAATTAAGTGCATTGATTTCATGCAGAAAGAGAAATTAATTAACTATAATAGTGAATTTTTTCTGGGATAATTAATGAGAGCAGTTAATCTATTTTGTAAAAAAGAAAATCTTACAAAAAAAACTTTAATTAGTTTCTAAATTATTTGGAAATCACAATTTCTATGCTCCTTCACAGTGGCTTCTGTATCCTTCCTTTTTTTGTTATAAGATGTTACATTTCCTAACAATTTTCTCAAACACAATTTCAGCCTCTTCACATTTTATGAAATGTGGTATTAAACAGCTACTTCTCTCAGACCTCCCTCTAAGCATGATGCACCTTCTACTACTATGTTCAAGAAAGGAAATCAGCATTCTCTTTGCCTGCTATCACTTCTAACGAAAGTTCTAGTATTGCGTTTCAATAAGCGGTCTCTTAATATTGCTTTCTCTTTCTCTTTTTTCTTTCACTCAAGTTTCGTCATAATGTATATCTTCTCAATGAAAGATATGAAGAAAACAAATTAATTCATCATCTTCTCAAAACTGTCACCTCTTCAACTTCTTGAACTAAATAGTATCTATTGCTGCTCTATTTTAGTTGCCCCATTCTTAGATCAATTGTTCTCAAACCCTAGTATTCATTTAAATTTCATGAGGTTTCAGTTTTCAGTTCTACATATAAGGATCATGGAAGTCATCATTCCATCCCAACCCAAGTAAAAAGCTGAACAGACTGAAAGTCAACAACTCTTCTAACATCTGTAACAGGGACAAGGACACAGAGCAGACCATTGTTCCTAGGAAAGGTAAGACAAAAAGGCGAATACAGAGAGTCAAGGCTTATTGGAGCATAGAATCACTAGTGGAAATCACCCTAGAAACCAGGGTCAGGGTAGAAAAACTTGAAATATAATCAACAGTGTTCTGGAGGCACAGTGTAGACAACTCTAATGTTAAAAATTCGAGGGGCACCCAGTAGTGGACAGCTCCCATGGTACTGTAAGATTTATCTCCATGAGATCACCTGTAAACATCAAAGAAAAAGTCCTTGTGCTCCTGGCAGGAGGAGAAGAAAAATAACCATTTTTATAAATGCTAGAGCACAGTCTTCTTTCTTCCCTCAGGAAAAATTGTTTAACCCTAGGTGAAACTGCTGGGGTATTATCAGGGCCTAATTAACATAAGGGAAGTGATATACCCAACTCCGTCCCACTCTAGTCTTTCACTCTGAAACCCACTAGCATCCTCTAGCCCACTAGCCATCCTCTCCCACCTGAAGAAGGAGGGACTGGGAAACATTTGTCAAGGTCAGGATTCAGAGGCATAGACTCCCTAAAATCTGCTATATAATCATAACACTATAGAATGGCTCCCCTCCCATCCCACCTCACCACTGCCTTACTAAAGGCCTGTTCACGGCAGTTTTTTTTCCTCTCTTTTTTTTTTTTACCAGTTGGCTATCAAAGAAAAGTTACAAGACATAATAAAAGGCCAAAAATACAATTTAGAAAGGCAGAGGAAGCATCAGAATCAGAGTCATATATGACATAGGATGAAATTAACAGACTGAAAAATTTTAAAGACTATGATTAGTCTGCTAAGGGCTCTAATAAATAAAGTAGCATACAAGCACAGATGGGCAATGTAAGCAGAGAGATGAAAATACTAAAAGTGAACCCAAAGGAGATGCTAAAGATAAAAAGTACTGTAACAAAAATGAAGAATGATTTTGATGGGCTTACCATTAGACTAGACGCGTACTAGGAAAGGCTTTCTGACCTTGAGGATATGTCAATAGACACCTCCAAAACTGAAAAACAGAGAGATCCAGGATTTTAAAAAGAGAGAGAGAAAAGAAAAGAGACAAAAGAAAAGAAAAGAAAAACAGAACAGAATATTCAAGGACTATGGGACAACTGCAAACGTTGTAACGTATGTGTAATGGGAATACCAGAAAGAGAAGAAAGAGAAAGCCACAGAAGAAAATTTTGGAACAATAATAATTGAGAATTTATCCAAATTAATGTAAGACAGATATAAAACCACAGATCCAGGAGCTTAGAGAATATCAAGGAGGAGAATGCAAAAACAAAGAAGCAAAACAAAACAAAATGAGAAATTACACCTATGCATATCATTCTTAAACTACAGACAACCAAAGATATAGAAAAAGTCCTGTAAAAGGCCTGGTGTGGGGCAGTGAAACACCTTACCTATAGAAGAAAGATAAAAATTACTTCTGACTTCCTTTTAGAATTCATGCAAGCAAAAAGAGAGTTGAGTGAAATATTTAAAGAGTTCAGAAAAATAGCCTTCCACCCTGAAATTCTGTATTTTGTGAAATTATCCTTCAAAAGTAACGTTGAAATAGATTTTCTTAGACAAACAAAAATTAAGAAATTTTGTTACTGGTAGAACTACTATCAAAGAAATATTAAAAGGCATTATTTAAGCCAGGTACAGTGGCTCATGTCTATAATCCCAGCACTGGAGGCGGGTGGATTGGTTGAGCCCAGGAGATTGCTTGAGCCCAGAAGTTGCCTGGGCAACATGGTGAAACCCCATCTCTACAAAAAAATTAAAAGTTAGTCAGCCATTGTGACATGCACCTGTAGTTCCAACGACCCAGGAGGCTGAGGTTGGAGGGTCACCTGAGAGTGGGAGCTCAATGCTGCAGTAAGCCAAGATTGAACCACTGCACTTCAGCTTCGCTGGCAGAGTGAGAATTTTCTCAAAAAAACAAAACACAACAAAAAAAGTTATTTAGTGAGAAGGGTAACAATGCAGATCAGAAACTAGGATCTACATAAAGAAAGAACATTAAGGAAGCAATAAGTGAAGGCAAAAATAAAGACTTCAAATTTTCTTATTCTTAATAGATAACAGTTTATTCAAAATAATCATAGTGTAAGATGGCTGAACATGTGCCACTGAGGGTCTGAGACATCAAGAAGACTGCCATCCTCTGAACAGATCTCCTCAGAGGTATGGCATTGAGAGCGGTCAGAGGGAGGACACAGATGCTGGGCTGAAGAGGGAGGAAGCTGGGAACTCTGCATGGGACTACTGTATACCAGGACTTGTTCCTGGCCACCAGTGACTTCTGGGGAAGATGTGAGTTGAGTGGGTGAGGAGCAACATATTCTTGTCATGGACCTCTGGATTCCTGGCAGCAAACCCCCAATCCTCATGGACACCTGAGCTACCAGGATGAGCTGCTTAGAGAGATAATAGGAACAGAACCTCAGCCAGTCTGGAGCTCAGAGGGTCACGTGTGGGAGTGTCTAAGTGGAGCATGGAATGCCCATCACTCAAGGCTCACCTTGCTCTCCTAGGAAACTTTAGCTTAGAGGAACTGTTGGACTTGAACAGAGCAGAGCAATTTTGCCCATGAGACAGGGCCAGTCTGACTTGAGCGACCCCTGTCTGCTTGCCTTTCCTGGGACCCACTTGGCCATGCCTGCTTGCAGTACCATCTAGAATGCCCAGCTAGGGTGCCTTTTGGGGACTTGCATTATAACTCCCATGCCAGCAGACTGTGCCTAATCATCAGAGAACTCCAGCAAAACAGCTTCTGCTGATGCACACCAGCCCACCTGCACTCTCCTTCCACTGCACCCTCCCCTGTGCCTCTTTGACCGTGAAAACCTTTCAGATTGCTTTGCCCACAGAAACCTTCCAGATTGCTTTGCCCACAAAACCCTTTCAGATAGCTTTGCTGACATGCTTGCATGCAGGTAGACCTCCTCTGCCCTTTCCCACCAGTGTGTGTGTGTATGTGCAATCCACTGTGCCACTGCTGTAAGCATGAGTGCACCCCAACCCCCACCATGCTAACATTGCCAATGCAAATGCATTCAAGGAGACTAGTGGCACTGATGCCCCTCCTGAGCTGCATCCCCGTCCTGAGCTGCTGGTACAGTGTGCATATGGAGACCTCCAGTCCCATGCCCACCTGCACCCTGCTCCCACGCCAACACTGCTGCCAGTGAGAATGAGTACAGGGATACCAGTGGCCCCACCTAACCCTCCATCCTCACCGCACTGTGCCATACCACCACCACTGCCAATGCGGGCATGGAGACCAGGACCCCTGAACCCACCAGCATTATCTTCTCAACCAAAAAGCATCCATCCAACAATGCTGCCACTGCTGCTAGCACATGCAAATGAGCCCAGATACCACTGCCACTGCCTGATGAAGCACTTTGGCTGGCACCAGTCTTTGGAGTGCTGTAACTAGCAGTCTGGAACACCTTGGCCTTTCCAGTGCAGCAGGTTCCTTAACCTTGAGTTACCAGAAAACAAAAGTGAGTATGTGATACCAGTCCCCCAGAGTTAGAACACACAGCCCAGGAGTCCTGAACCAAGCTTTGGCCCCCTAAAATCTTTTAGAAATGAACTCAGTTGAACTGAACCCACCTATTACCCCTATCAAATTCCCAAGGACATCAAAGAGGATAAAAAAAATAATAATAAAGCACAGAAATGTTAATGATCAAAGGAACATTAGTCCATACAGATGAGAAAGAACCAGCACAGGAACTCCAGCAAATCAAAAAGTCAGCTGTCTTTTCACCTCCTAACTATCACTCTAGTTCCCCAGCATTGGTTCTTAAGCAGGCTGAAATGGCTGAAATGACAGAAATAGAATTCAGAATATGAAGAGGAATGAAGATCACTGATATGCAGGAAAAAATTGAAACCCAATCCAAGGTTTCTAAGGAATACAATAAAGTGATACGGGAGGTGAAAGTCAAAATGGCCATTTAAAAAAGAACCAAGCTGATCTGACAAACATGAAAAAGTCACTTCAAGAATTTCAGGATATAATCACAAGTATTAACAGCAGAATCAACCAAGCTGAGGAAATATATCTCAGAGCTTGAAGACTGGCTCTCCAAAATAACTCAGACAAAAATAAAGAGAAAACAATAAAGAAGAATGAGCAAAACCTGTGACAAATATGGGATTATGTAAAGACACCATATCTATGACTATTGGAATCCCTGAGAGAGAAGGTGAGAAGTCAAGCAACTTGGAAAAATATTTCAGGATATCACCCACAAGAATTTCCCCAACCTTTTTAGAGAGGTCAACATTCAAATTCAGGAAGTACAGAGAACCCCTGTGAAATACTACACAAGAAGATCATCCCCAAGGCACATAATCATCAGAATCTCCAAGGACAAACTGAAGGAAAAAAATTTAAAGGCAGCTAGAGAGAAGGGACAAGATAGCCTGATGGGGAATCTTTTAGCAGAAACATGAGAAACCAGAAGAGAATGGGTCCTATATTCAGCATTTGTAAAGAAAACAATTTCCATCTAAGAATTTCATATTCAGCCAAACTAGGCTTCATAAGCAAAGGAGAAAGAAGATCCTTTTCAGAGAAGTAAATGCTAAGGGATTTTGTTACCACTAGACCTGCCTTAAAAGAGGCCCTGAAAAGAATGGCAAATACAAAAAGGAAAGACTATTACTGGACACTACAAAAGCACACTTAAGTACACAGACCGGTGACACTATAGAGCAATCACACAAACAAGGGTGCATAGTAACTAGCTAACAATGTGATGACAGGATCAAATCCACGTATATCAATATAACCTAGAATGTAAATGGGATAAGTGCTCCAATTAAAAGGCACAATCGAGCAAATTGGATAAAATGCAAGACTCATGCTATGCTGTCTTCAAAAGACCCAACTCACATGCAATAACACACACAGGCTCAAAGCAAAAAAAATAAGCAAGTTCTTAGAGACCTATGAAGAGACTTAAATAACCACACAATAATCATGGGAGACTTTCAGCAGCACACTGAGAGTTTAGACAGATCATTGAGGCAGAAAACTGACAAAGATAATCGAGACCTGAACTCCTCACTTCACCAAATGGGCCTAATAAATGTCTACAGAGCTCTCACTCCAAAACAACAGAATATGCATTCTTCTCATCTGCATATGGCACACACTCCAAAATTGACAACACAATTGAGTATAAAACAATCCTCAGCAAATTAAAAAAAAAACAAAACCTTGAAATCATACCAACCATACTCTTGAACCACACTGCAGTGAAAGTACAAATCAATGCTAAGAAAATCATTGAAAACCATATAATTACATGTAAATTAAACAATCTGCTCCCAAATGACTTCTGGGTAAATAATAAAATTAAAGCAGAAATCAAGAAATTATTTAAACCTAATGACAACAAAGGTACAACATATCAGAATCTCTAGAAACAGGCAAAGCAATGTTAAGAGGAAAGTTTATAGCACTGAATGCTCACATTAAAAAGTTAGAAAGATCTCAGATTAACAAATTAACATCACAACTAGAGGAACTAGCAAAACGAGAGTAAATCAACCCCAAAGCTAGCAGAAAACAAAAACAAAATCAGAGCTGAGATGAAGGAAATTAAGATGTAAAAAACCATACGAAAGATCAATGGATCCTGGAGTTGGTTTGTTGAAAGAATAAGAAAGATAGACTGCTATGTAGACCCGTAAATAAAAAAAAAAAAAGAGAGAGAGAGGAGACCAGAATAAACACAATCACAATCAGAAATGACAAAGGAGACATTACCACTAGCCTGCACAGAAATGCAAAAAACAACTTCTCATAGTCTGCTATGAACACCTCCATGCACACAAGCTAGAAAACCTAGAAAAAACTGATCAATTACTACAACCTCCCAAGAATGAACCAGCTTCATCTTTAGAGCAAAACCTGGCAAGACACAACAAAAAGAAAACTTTTCATTTCAAAGAAAGAAAACTTCAGGCCAACATCCTCAATGAACATCAACGCAAAAATCCTCAAAAATATACTAGAAAACCGAATTTAGCAGCACATCAAAAAGCTCATGCACCACAGTCAAACAGGCTTCATCCCTGAGATGCAAGGTTGGTTCACTATACACAACTCAATAAATGTGATTCACCATAAGCGGAACTAAAAACAAAAACCATATGATCATCTCATTAGATGCAGAAAACGCTTTCAATAGAATTCAACATTTCTTCATGTTAAAAACTCTCAACAAACAAGGCGTTGAAGAAATATACTTCGAAGTTATGGGCCTTCTATGAAAAACCCACAGTACACATTACACTGAATGGGCAAAGACTGGAGTCACTTCACTTGAAAACCAGCACAAGACAAGGATACCCTCTCTCACTACTCCTATTCAACATAGTACTGGAGGTCCTAGCCAGAGCAGTCAGGAAAGAGAAAGAAATAAAAGGCATCCAAATAGGAAGAGAGGGAGTCAAACTATCCCTATTTGCAGACAATAAGATTCAATACGGAGAAAACCCCATAGTCCCTGCCCAAAAGCTTTTTGATCTGATAAAGCAACATTTCAGTACAAAAATCAGTGTATAAAATTTGATAACATTCTTATACACCAACAACATCCAAATTGACAACCAAAGCAAGAACACAATTCTATTCACAATAGCCTCAAAAAGAATAAGATATCTAGGAGTATAGCTAACCAGGGAGGTTAAAGATCTGTACAATGAAAATTACAAAACACTGCTCAAAGAAATCAGAGATGAAACAAATGGTAAAACATTGCATGCTCATGGATAGGAAGAATCAATATTGTTAAAATTGCCATACTACCCAAAGCAATTTATAGATTCAGCACTATTTCTATCAAACTACCCATGACATTCTTCACAGAATTATAAAAACTATTTTAAAATTCATATGAAACCAAAACTGAGCCTGAATGACCTAGGTAATCCTAAGCAAAAGGAACAAAGCTAGAGGCCTCACCCTGCCTGACTTTATACTACAAGATCGCAGTAACCAACACAGCATGATACTGATACAAAAACAGACACACAGCAATGGAAAAGAACAGAGATCACATAAGTAAGGCTACATAACTACAACCATCTGATCTTAAACAAACCTGACAAAAATAAACAATGCGGAAAGGATTTCTTATTAAATAAACGGTGCTGGGATAACTGGTTGGCTATATGCAGAAGATTGAATCTGGACCACTTCCTTACACAATATTCAAAAATCAACACAAGATGGATTGAAGACTTAAATGTAGAACCTAAAACTATAAAAACTATGGAAGATAATCTAGGAAATACCATTCTGGACATAAGACCTGACAAAGACTTCATGATAAAGATGTTAAAAAGGCTGGGCATGGTGGCTCAGGCCTGTAATACCAGCGCTTTGGGAGGCCGAGGCAGGCAGATCATGAGGTCAAGAGATGGAGACCATCCTGGCCAACGTGGGGAAATCTACTAAAAATACAAAAATTAGCTGGGCATGGTGGTGTGTGCCTGTAGTTCCAGCTACTCAGGAGGCTGAGACAGGAGAATTGCTTGAACCCGGGATTCAGAGGTTGCAGTGAGCTGAGATTGTGCTCCAGCCTGGCAATAGAACAACATTCTGTCTAAAAAACAAACAAACAAACAAAAAAATGCCAAAAGCAATGCAACGAAAACAAAAGTTGACAAATGGGACCTTATTAAACAAAAGAGCTTCTTCACAGCAAAAGATGCTCTCAACAGAGAATCAGACAACCTAATCTGTAGAATGGGGGAAAATATTTTCAAACTATGCATCTGAAAAAGGCCTATTATCCAGAATCTCCAAGGAACTTAAACAAATTTACAAGCAAAAACCACACAACCCCATTAAAAAGTAGGTAAAGGACATGAACACTTTTCAAAAGACAACCTATACATGGCCAACAAACAACCGAAAAAATGCTCAACCTCACTATCAGGGAAATGCAAATCAAAATCACAGTGAGATACTTTCTCACACTAGTCAGAATGGGTATTATTAAAAAGTCAGAAAATGACAAAGGCTGGCAAAGTTGTGGAGAAAAGGGAATACTTACAGGCTGATGTCTGTACGGTCCAGGTGCCCTTAGTTTCTTTACATTGAATGTATTGATTTTTCTTATTATAAAAGAAATTAATGATTTTTCACTTCCAAGCAGGATATCCTCGGTAATTTAAACCAACTTTCCCAAAAAGGAAAATTATTAAAGGAAAAAAAAAAAGAAATGAAAGAAAACAAAAATACTATAAGGCATCAGAGTCCTAAAAAGTTAATGACATGTTAACAAGGTGAGATCTACAAAAAGTAGACAGAAGCCAGGAGTAAGAGAAAGGGTGTCCTCAATATACTGAAGGAAAAGACTGCCAAGTTAGACTTCTATACTCACTGAAAATTATCTTTCTAGATTCAAGATGACCTAAAAGCATTTCAGAAAACGAAAACTGGATAAAAATTTTTAACAGCGTATTTACATTAAAGAATTTTTTTTTTCTCACTAACACTCTGATTTTTTTATTTTTTATTATGCTTTAAGTTCTGGTATACATGCGCAGAATGTGCAGGTTTGTTACAAAGGTATACACGTGCCATGGTGGTTTGCTGCACCCATGAACCCATCATCTACATTAGGTATTTCTCCTAATGTTATCGCTTCCGTAGCCCCCTACTCCCCGACAGGCCCTGGAGTGTGATGTTGCCCTCCTTGTGTCCATATGTTCCCATTGTTCATCTCCCACTTATGAGTGAGAATATGCGGTTTTTGGTTTGCTGTTCCTGTGTTAGTTTGCTGAGAAGGATGGTTTCCAGCTTTATCCATGTCAGGGAAACAACAACAAAATTTATCCCACATGGAAACTTGACATGTAGGAAGAAAGGAAAAGTAATAAAAATGTAAATTTGTGAGTCAATTGAAATGAACGACAAACTTATAAAACAATATTAATAATGTCTTGTGAAACGTAAATTATGTAATTAAAATACATACCAACAATATCATACAGTGGATAAGTGGAGTTTAATTATGCTGGAAGAGGATAAAAGTACAGATTTTTTTTAAGTTTTCTTTTTTTGAGAGTCAAGGATTCATGATGTAATGTGTAGCAGATATATATTAAAAAACTAACAGAATAAAAATAATTGAATAATGAAAACTACTGAATCATATAAAAAATAGGAGATTGCAGAAACGAAAGAACTGAGATCAAAAGAAAACAGCATTCTCAGTCAACATTTAAATATATTGTCAATTTCATTAAATAAAAACACAATATGTACATAAATTAAAATGTAATGATTATTAAACTCAAAAACATTCAAAATTTTTCTTAAAGAGAAATATATTAAAATAAATACAAAGAAGATTTAAAAACAAAAGCATAAAAAGCAACGTGTCATCTAAGTGACTAGCAAATGAATGCCGTTGTACCTTCATTAGTATCAGGAAGATGTTAATATCAGAAAGTAGTTGAAAAGTTATTAATATCAAGCAGTTGAAAATTAATAATAGTATTGTGATAAAACTTTCAATTCAACAATAAGATACAACCGTTCTTAGTGCCTATGTAACTAATAATATAGACTCACATTTGAAAAACAAAAATTAAACAAATTACTAGGCGATATAGACAAATCTATAATCCTAATCCTAATGGGAGGTTTTAATCCCATTATCCATTTTTGATAGACTTCATAGCAAAGAAATCATTAAGCATATAGAAGCAGTAAATTACATGATTAACAAATGTTAAAATAGAGAATATTTGCTCTATATGTTTGACAGCATTCTCAAAACATATATTATAGAACAATGGACTCCAAAACTGTAGTATTTGTATTCACAAGTATAATAAATTTGAAAATATTAAAGTCACAAGGAGCTGTTGCTGATTTAATAAAAGCAATAAAACTAGAAATCAGTTTTTTAAAACTGTAACAATTTTGTATTTAAAAATCATGTGTATATTCATAAATTATGAAAATATAATCCTTAGGAAAACTAGTCAAAGGCAGAAAGTAGAAATTAGAAATATTTTAATTGAAAAATAATGAAAAGGATTAGAGTGAAGTTCATAGTCTCAAATGTACCTATTCGAAAAGATAAAAAATCAAAACACCAATGAGTTAATGTGAAGATATTAGAGACAGAACAGTAAAATAAATCCAAAAACTGTAGAAGGAAGTAAATAACAATAACTAAAACTAGAAAAAAATAAAATTTTTAAAATTCCCTATAGATACTCAACAAAGCCAAAGGTAAGCTCTCAGGAAAGTGTTATAACACAAGTAACCATTGCTAGGAATGAAAAAGTCTTTGTTTCGGTTCTGTGAAAATTAAAAAAAACCCAATTATTATATAACATATAATAAATCTACCAAGCTTTACCATTTACCAAAATAGATCCAAGAAGAAAAGAAAATGTGAATAGTTTTGAAACTATTGAAGAATATAAAATTATAATGTAAACATTTTGCACAATGAATGCTCCAACTTCACATGTCTTTACTGGCCTGTTCAATTAAAAGTCATGTCAATCTTACAGTAATTTTTTCAGAAAATACAAAAACTGAAAGACCTCTCAATTTGTTTCATGAAATAAGCATAAACTTGATACTAAACACCACAAATTATGTTATAAAAAAGGAAAAGTACAAGAAGGAAAATTAGGATATGTTATAAAAAAGGAAATTGTTCAAAATCATTCTTGAACATTGTGGCAAACATTGCAAAGTGTTATCAAACCAAATGTGAAAATGTACAAAGAGCACAATGCATTATGTTTAAGATTGTTTATTACTAAAATGCAAAGTTGATTTAATACTAGAAAATAAATAGTTCATTGATAAGACTAGAAAGTTTTAAATTATTTTGATATAGAAAAGACAACTAATAAAATTAAATATATCAATTTATGATAAAAATACTATTAATAAATGTTAGTTCTCAAATTGGTAAATTCATTGCAACCCCAATAAAATCCTTAGTATTTTGTTTTTGTGTGTGAGACTTGACAAACAATTCTAAAATCTCTTCTGGGAATGCAAAAGGCCAAAAATAGCTCACTCACTCTTAAGGATCAAGATGGAAGGATTTGCTATACTAGAATGTATTTTATAGGATACAATAATTAACAAAGTTTGAAACTGCTGTGAGGATACACAAGAGAAGTAGAAGCAGAGGATACACAAAGAATGAAGCAGAAAAATGAGCCCAGAAAAAAATCCCATACCTATTTGGTCAATTCTTTTACAATAAAGTTAGCACTGCAAAAGGGTTGGGAAAGGATTACTTTCAAAATAAATGATCCAGAATTCATCATTTATTGGGGATTCACATGTGGAAAAATAAAACTTAATCTCTACCTCATACCATACACAGTAAATCAATTCTGGATGGAATGATTACTAAATGTTAAAGTGTTTAAAACATGAACACATTTAGAAGATAATAAAGAGAATATTTTTATAACCTCAACATAGGAAACCAAACTGGATATAAGAAGCATTAATCATTAAGGAAATTATATTAAATGTAACTACATAAAATGTAATCTATGAGAAAACAGAATGGCTGAAATTGCAAAAACTAACCAAAATATAAGAGTGGGATGAGAAAGTTAAGCTCAAACATTTTCATACTGCACAGGGGGTGTTGTAGTTGGTCTACCTTCTTAGGAAAATCCTCATATCCACTCACATCAAGATAACCAATGAAATGCCAGTGTGTGTGTTCTAGGAGGCATGCGCCAGTAAGTTTAGTGCAGAATTATTGGTAATCGTTAAAAATGCATGCAACGTCTTAAGAAATCAATAAGAAAATGAACAATTAATTGCTGGTATATTCATAAAATGGAAAACTATTCAGCAGTTAGAATGCACAAAATATCACTGCGTGTAACAACATAGATAAATCCCACAAAAATTACATTGGGTTAAAAAAAGTCACAAAATAATATATACAAAATGAATCTATTTTCTTTAGAAATGCATGCTTGGGAGGCTAAAAAAAAAAAAAAAAGGAAAAGCCAGAGAGCAATTACCACATATACCACATAAGTCAGAATATGCTTTCCTCTAGGGCAGAAGGAGGCTGCTATAACAGAGCAGGTACTGGTGGGAGCTACCGTGGTATGGGCAATGTTCATTTCTTGACCTGGGAAGTGGTTATACAATAGTTTGCTTTTTAATAATTATTTAAGCTGTACTTTAAATTTTAATTCACTTTTCTCTATATTTCATATTAAGCAATAAAATAGAAACAAAAAGCAATACATATTTATTTTAAAAATTTATATGATATGGAAATACAAAAACAAATGAAATTCTTCTGTAATTTCTGCCTTCACAACTACAAGTAAACATTGTAAAGAGTTAATTGTCTGGACTTGAAGAACTTTATATAAACAGACAAAAATGTAAATATAAATATATGTATAAATATGAATACATATGTACATATATTTGTAACTACGTGATTCATATATATATATATGGATTAACACAATCTAAATATGCACCATTATACATAGAAACATGTATTCAAAGAGGCAGCATAATATATGTCCATAAGTAGAGGTTCCTTCAAGGCCTCACATGATCTACGGAGAATACCTCTCTGTCATCTCTTACTCTCACCTCTTCATGCTTTGTTAACTACCTTGGCCTCCTTTGCTGTTTCTAGAACTTGTACTTCCACCGTAGTATTTTGCTTTAAATTGTTACTCAGCCTGGAATGCCACTCCCTCAGATGCCTGCTTGTCTGAATTTCTCACTCATTTAGGTATCAAATCTCATCTTCCTCATGAGGCCCATCATCACCACTCTCTAATATTGTGACCTCTATCTCACTGCTGCCTTAATTTCTTATTTTTTTACTTGGCTGTTTCTATTTTCCTCCTTTTTTCCTAATATACTTTATAAAGTTATTACCAATTATATTATTTATTATTTGACTTCTCCTACTAGAATGTAAATTCACAAAAGCTGGGCTATGTTTTATTCACTGATCCCTCTTAACCACCCAGAATAGTCTCTAACCCATAGTAGATACTCCATGGTATTTGAATGAAGAACTCTCCCCTTTTAAAGAAAAAAAATAGAGACTGGGCACAGTAGCTCATGCCTGTAATCCCAGCACTTTGGGAGGCTGAGGTGGGTGAATCATGAGGTCAGGAGTTCGAGACCAGCCTGGCCAACATGGCGAAATCCCATCTCTACTAAAAATACAAAAAATTAGCTGGGCATGGTTGCGGACACCTGTAATCCCAGTTACTCAGGAGGCAGAAGAATCACTTGAACCCAAGAGGCAGAGGTTTCTGGGAGCCGAGATCACAGCCATTGCACTCCTGCACTTCAGCTGGGGTGACTGTGGGAGACTCCATCTCAAAACAAAAAAAAAAAAAGAAAAGAAAAGGGAAGAAAAAATCAGATCATGTTATATAAAGCTAGTACTCTAACTTCGTTTTATTTACATCACAGACAGCTTTCTATGTTAGCACTTACAGATGTAAACTTTTAAGATTTTTAATATATATATAGATGCAAAATAACTTATCTTTTTTTTCATTTGGCGACATTTTAGTTATTTCCAATCCCTAAAAATCTTTGCAATTAATATCTTTTTACCCATATCTTTTAATTATTAAATTGCTTTTCAGAGCACGCCAAGGGTCGGGCTGCTTATTCTTGAAATCCAATAATGAAATACAGATGAACTGAGAAAAAATACTTTATTTCTGTAACCGGGTACAGCGAGAATGTCTGGAAAACATTGCCAGACCAAATCAAAATTACAGTTTTCCAGAGTTTATATACCCTTTAAGATATATGTCTACATGTGAGTGTGCAGCATCTAAAGACATAAATGATTAACTTCTTCTAACCTATAACTAAGTTCTGAGTCCTGAAGACCCTCCTCTGAAGTATCAGTAAATTTCCTTAATCTAGATGGGTCCAGGTGACGGAGGTGATTACCCTTATCTTGTCTCTCGCTAAATTATGGAGGTTTTAGGAGTTCCTTCAAACCCCTAATAAACTTGTTTGTGAAGGTTTGGGGAGATCCTTGAGACCCTCAATAAAACTTGTTTAACCCTAAATGGGTCCTGCTAAGAATTCTTTTGTAATCTTGTCATCCTTCAAGGCCCAGGACTAGGCAAAACTCTTGGTGGGCTTTTATGACATTCCAGCCTTTGTATAAGAACAATGGCTCCTTCGGCTTTTAATATTTAACTTAACCACTCAGTCAGTGCTGAAATAGTTGTTACGGAGGCTTGCCTGTTCAGTTTATAGTGAGACCTGGCCTGTCACAAAACTATGTTCTCTAAAAGTGAAGTTGGTAAATCAAAACTACATATAACTTAAAATTTGATGCATATTAGGAAAGTCCCTTCCAAAAGCTTATATACTAATTTATACTCTTACTAATTTTATGGGTGTTTATTACATTATAAACTACAATTTGTTTTCCATCTCTGCCTCTAGCAAAGTATCATATATATGCTATTCTGTACTCTGGAAATTATCTCTTTGTTACATTGGTTTTGCAAGATCAGGAGGAGGTAGTGCAGTGTGGTAGATAGAAAGCACAAGCTTTGGAGTCAAATACAATTGGACTTCAATTCTGCATCTATAAATTGCTAGATTTGCTGGATCTATAATTTGCTCATTAAGCAAGTCTCTCAAATTCTCTGAGACACCATTCTGTGAACTGTAAAATGAGGAAACTAAAACATCACCGAAGAAATTTCAAGACTTACAGAAGATATTTTGAACATGGCTAGTAACAGAATGCTTAGCAAAAATAAGTATATGCAAATATATGTGCAATAAAAGAGATAGTATTGTATTTACCAGCTGCACTAAAAATGACTTTTTGATTGGGTCTGGAGTGATCATTGTTTAGTTGCTTTCTTAGTCACAGATTTCTTCCTCCTTACCCCTCAGATTAGTAAAACTCAGATTTGTTCTTTGGTAATCCAATTCTCTTTTCCTATATGGCAGTCATTTGGATGGGAGTTAGCTCCACCTCAAGCTCCATGAATGCACAGTGATGGACATAAGAAAAAGGTACAATCCCAATCTATGCTCTTACAGGCATGGGTTCGAGAATGAGCGTCACCCCAAGTCTAAGCTAATGACTATGCTCTGGTTACAGTTTTTGGCCCATCTTGGTCCAATCAAAGTGAAACTCCGAACTTTCATTTAATAGTTGTGGAAAACTACACTCTTGCTTCAAAAGTGTGAATGGGGAAAATCTGGAGCTATAATCTATTATGTTGGGAAACATTTTGCAATGAAGGAAGCCAACCACAGGGAGAAGCCCAAACAACAACAACAACAACAACAACAACAACAACACCCTAAGCCAGAAGAATTATTGAGAAATTGATTACTCTTCCTGTTAAAATGATAAGAAAAAGGAAACCCTTGTGTATTCTAGCTCAGCTCTGTAGCTCTCTTTGTGTTTTCTCTCAGGTCTTACTTGTCCCCCACCTCACACACCCTAAGAAACCTCACTAAAGAGCAATTCCTTCTATTTAGCTCAATAATTCTTCCCTTGGAAACACAAGCAGCTCCCATGTTTCCTATTGGGGATATCTTTTCCCTTCAGGTCCTCTGTCTGACTAAGGTAAAGTTACTGCAGCATCTTTGCTAGTCCAATGGAAGGAAGCCAGAGGGAGATGACTATCTGAACTAGTTTGGAATTTCAGAGCACAGCATATGACCAGGAAGATCACTTATGAAGAACTCTCGTATTCTCTGTGAATAAAAGAAGAATAATAGAGGCAGAAATGTATGGATTGCATGATATATACTCCTATGCTCTGTATTCAAATGGTACCCTGTGACTATTTTATGACATATGTGTTATTATTATTCTCAAGTTACATTTGGAGTGACTGAAATTTATAAAATTTAAATAACTTGCTAAAGGCCACACAGTTAGTGGTGAGAGATAAGGAAAGCATCATAGAAATTAGTTATTTGAGTTAACAAAATTTCTTAAATATTTGGGGAATATTTAAAAGCTATTGCTTTTCAGAACTCAATGATTCAGTTAAATCTTTTTTTTTCATTTACAATGAGAATAGTAACCAAGAATAATTATTTGCTATGTAGATATTTCCATCTTCTATTTCTCTTAGATTTCAGGGATAAGCCATGCTTTAGAATTGATATTACTCACTGAAGACAGAATTTGAAAGAAAACATCTTTTAAAAATCGACTTGTCCATTCTTAGAGTAAAAAAAGACTTCAGAAAGTTGATTGCAAGAAACTGTTGAGTAAGGAGTTGGAGTGAAAAATTAGACCATTTCAAGGCTCCTCCAGAATCATGTGTCTGCAGCATCCTGCTGAAGACTCATTTATACAGAACTTTCCAGTTTATGTGCCTATTATCTCCACTGGCTAAGTGGTGTGAGAGCAGGACTATATCTTATTCAACATTTTATTCATGTAAGTTGCTAAGTGTCAGTAGTCAATACCTCTGTTTTATATCCATTATCTTTTTTTATTTTTAAAACAAATCTGTGATATATTTCACAGTACGTTTCTTACTTTGTTGTTGTTGTTGTTGTTGTTGAAATGAGGACACTAAATTTCCAAAATCACTCAGTTAACGAATGAGAAAACCTAGGTTTTAGACCCAGGACTTATCGCTTTAAGATCAGAATTCTTTCCACTATGCCAAATTTCTTCAATATTTAGGCAGACCTATCATAAGTAAATAAGCATACAGAATAAATATATTCAAATCACCTAGAAGTGACACTTGGGTTACCTATAGTAACGGAGAATGCATTGCTCAATTCCCCTACCCTCTTGTATTATGATAAAGTTTACTTACTATCATATCATTCATTTAGTCAATAAGAATTTTAAATCATCTTGTGCTTTAAGAACTGTGCTAGTATTGGTGCCAAAAAAAAAAAAAAATCAAGCTTTATTTCTTAGTGAAGAATAATCATAATGAAGCTAACTTTTATTCCTAAATGCAATGAGACTCCTGAAGTAGACTTCTTCTCTGACAGGGGTTAGTTGGTTTTCCAGACTTAAAATAATGAGCAATTCTTGTTCTGAAACAAGAATATATATATATATATATATATATATATTTCTTTTCCTGTAAATTCCAACAATACTTTTTATAATCTTAACTATTTTAATGGTTTTTCCAAGTCTCTTCTCACAAATATCTCGACTAAGATCCTTCAATTAATGATCTTGGGACAACTGAATATTCACATTCAAAAGAATGAAATTAACCCTATCTCACACCATATACAAACATTGACTCAAAATTGACCGTAGACTTAAATGTTAGAGCAAAAACTATAGAAAGCTTAAAAGAAAACACTGGTGTAAATCTTTGTGACCTTGGTTTAGGCAATGGTTTCTTAGATACAACACCAAAAGCACAAGTGACAAAAGAAAATGAACAACAAAAAAGGGCTTAATTGAAATTGAATACTTTAATACTTCAAGAACACCATCAAGAAAGACAACCCACAAAATATGAAGAAATATTTGCAAAGCATATATCTGATAAGAAACGTGCATCCAGAATACATACAGAACATACACAACTCCCAAATAAATAAGAAAATAATCTAATTTAAAAAGTCAGTGAAAAATCTGTACAGACATTTTCCCAAAGAGGTTATACAAATGGCACATAAGCACATAAAAATGTTGCTCAACATAATTAGTCATCAGGGAAATGCAAATCAAAACCACAATAAGATACCACTTCTCATACACTAAGATAGCTATAATAAATAAGACAAACAATAACAAATATTTGTGAAAATGTGGATAAATTGAAATCCTCATATATCTGTGAAAGGAATGCAAAATGATGCAGCTGTTTAAGAAAGAGTCTGGCAAGTGCTGAAAAAGTTCTATATAGGGTTACTGTATTATGTCATTCTACTGCCAGAGAGTATCAAATCTAATCCAAGAGAATTGAAAACTTATGTCCACACAAAACTGTGTACACATATCTTCATAACAGTTTTATTTATAATAACCACAAATTAGAAACTCACAAATATCCAACAACTGATGAATGCATTAAAAATATGGTATATTTTTACAATGGAAATTATTCAACAATAAAAAGGAATACAATACTAATACATATTACAACATGGATGAATCCTAAAACATTTTGCTAAATGAAAGAAGCCAGTCACAAAAGACCACTTGCTGTACGATTCCATTTATATAAAATGTCCAGAAAAGAGAAGTCAATGGAAACCTAAAGTAGATTAATGGCTATGCAGAGCTAGGTCCCAGGATGTGGGCCTAATGGAAGAAAAACCACTGTTAGTGCTTATGGGTTTCTTTGGGGATGGTTGAAAATGTTCTAAAATTAGACAGTGGGGATGGTTGCACAACTTTGTAAATAGTGCATTGATGGGGGTTAATTTTATGATATGTGATTTATATCTCAATTAACATGTTTAAAAATGAGAAATATTTGAATTGGCCTGGACCATTTAATTTGAACAAAGATTGTAATAAAATGTTGAGGTATAATTATAAATAAATTGTAAAGTCATTTTTAACATGGGTCTAACATATATAAAGTCATAATTATAATATTGCTATTTCTTAGTCCACTTGCTTTGAGGATTTGTTATTTGAAGGCAGTTAACTATCCTTCAAAAAAAGCAATCCACATCTTTTATAAAAATTTTTTCCATAATTGAAAAATTATAGCTTTAATTTGCTTCTTTCTAATTATTATTCATCAAATTATTTTATTCATCTCCCCGAAAATCTGGACAGCTAATTAGAAATTGGGCTTTGCTGCAGTGACACTTATTCATTCCCAGTATGATTTACTACATTGGAAAGAAAAAAAAGGTAAAACAAATAAGAAAACATTTTTTTAAGTAGACAGAAAATACAGTTTTTTACTTTTGTAAGAAATTAGAGTCTTCTTAATTTACTTTATTCTTTTACCATCCTCTATTAATATGTCTCTGAGGGCTGAGTGCGGTGACTCATGCCTTTAATCCCAGCACTTTGGGAGGCCGAGGCAGGCAGATCACCTGAGGTCAGGAGTTCGAGACCAGCCTGGCCAACATGGTGAAACCCTGTCTCTACTAAAAATACAAAAAAAAATTACCTGGCCGTGGTGGCGGTCACCTGTAATCCTAGCTACTCGGGAGGCTGAGGCAAGACAACTGCTTGAACTTGGGAGTCGGAGGTTGCAGTGAGCCAAAACAGCGCCATTGCACTCCAGCCTGGGTGACAGAGCAGGACTCAGTCTCAAAAACAAACAAACAAACAAACAAAACTATATATATATATATATATATATATGCGAGATATCATATTATAAAGAAAGCAAAATCTGTGAGGGCAAGTAATTTACTCTCACCAACAGATTCAGATGTGCAACCCTCATACGTATTCTTCAAAACTGATTGGAACTTCGTCCCTATGGGAAACACATCTCCAGCTCATGATATCCTTATTCTAAGAATTCTTCTCCCACCAGGCAGCTGTATACATATACTGTGACCCACTTCCTCCTGCCCATAGGAGATTGCTATGGGATACAAATTTGACATAAGGTGGACTTCTAGAGAATTCCAATAAAGTGTGTTGTGTCATATTTCAATATGAATCAAATATTTTTTGGATATACACTGTACAGGTTCTTAGTGGTTCAGAGTGCATAACCAGATAAAAAGAACACTGGAGAAAGAAAAAAGAAGTCTACAGTGTTGGACTATTCTGCCATCTTCTTTACTCCCCAGTACCTGATATTTGTAGAATCTTTTCACTGTTCTGGAAGTTTGTATTCTTGAATACAATAATAACTGGAGAGAATTAAGAAGGGGGATGCTCCAGATGTTCTTGCACATCCTGAAAATCTTCTAATCTTTTGATGACTTTACATCAGCAGAATTTACCTTTATACTTCTGGGATCTATGGGAGGCCAAAGTGAGAGGAAAAGCAGAAACTATAAACAGATCATGGAGGAGGATATTCATTTTTGAGACACGAAAATGCTGAAAAAAGTGTAATGTGTTTATTTCAGACAAATGAGATGAAAGGCTTCATTGGAGCAGAACATTATTCACATTGGAGTAAACATTATACATATGGTTTATAGTGCATTTGTGCTAATAAAGATATATAAAATTTATTTTTTTGAAAATATAATCACCGTTTGCTTAAGAATGCAAGGATAAAGAAGGCTTTTTGGGGACATGACCTTCTGAGAATTTGGAACACTTCTGAAAATGCAAGTCACTCAAAATACCTTGATTCCAGTAATAAAATATGTTCATTTAATTACTTCTGCTATTTTTAAAAGTATACTTCTTTGACAATTGAGAAAACAAAAAATTGGACATCATTAACCTTGAATGCCTGAGGGCACAAGTTATTTATGCTTAGTATGAAACAATTGAATCCAAGTTGAGACACTTGGGAACATTTATAGAACAAGCTGCTTATTTTCCACATTCTATGATGTCTTTTGGGAAAGCCATGACTTCCTTCTTACAAACAAGGCAAAACAGTCTCTACATTATTTTGGTCATCTAGTTTCATCTTTCATCTCACCTTTTCTTCACTGCCTTTGCATGCTCCCTCTGTTCATTAGCTGAAACTAATACATGTTTTTTTTTTTTTCCAGATATAAACATAATCAGTTTCTCTGAAGTATTTGATGTAGCTTTTCCTTCACTTGTCTTCCATAAACAAGTCTCTCATAGTTTTCTGTTCTGTTTCTTCTTATCTTTGTCCACTCCATATAATTTCTTTTCAATTCAGTTGAATTTATATTCTAGAAAGTTACCATTTTATGTGCCAAGCCATGTGTCAAGGTGTTGAGAACATTAAGATTAATAAGCAAGCCTTTCTCTGAAAGATAGTAACTGTCTCATTAGAGAGAGTAGGTTAACAGATAATTGTCCATGAGAGCACATGAAAGGGACGCTTCACCACAATTGATGGGGGCAGGAAAGGTGCTTCAGGGAAGATGCTATGTGATCTGGATTCTCGTGGGCAAACAGGAGTTCACTATGTTGGGCAAATCTGTCCACCGTTGTCTATATTTTTTTTTCTTCTACGGCAATGGAGTTGTATTTGGGGTATTGTTGCCCAGCCAAAGGCTATCAATCCCAGCTGACTGGAGAGTGATAAGATTATGTGATTAAGCTCCTGCCATAAAAAAGTGAGCAAAAGTCATTTGTGTCACTTCCAAGAATGGCCCATGAAATTTGGAAGTACAGTAAATCATCAATTAACATGGTAGATAGGTTCTTGGAAATGGCAGGTTTTAATGAAACGACCTGTAAAGACACAAAGTCTACTGTAGGCTAATTGATGTCAACAAGAGTTTAATTCTTCTGGAATGTTTCTGGTCACAAAAATATTACCAAACTTCTAAAGATCAAAACTGCTAATGACCACTGAACTAAACAAGAGCTGTACATACATTTAAGAAAGATGAATAAAACAGGGTAATTTTTATCCAATTATTCTAGTTTAGGGTCATAAGTGGCTGCAGCCTCTTCTTGCAGCACAGAGTGCAAAGCTGGAATGACCCTGAACAGGGTGCCATCCCATGGCAGGGTGACTCCCACACACTCACACTCACACTGGGACCGTGTATACACCAGGACAGCAGAATTAACCTAACATGCACATCTTTGGGATGTGGGAGGAAACCGGAGAGCCTTTTGAAAACCTACAGAGACAAAGGGAAGCCCTGCAAACTCCACACATACTGTGGCCTCATTTTAATGAAACATTGCTGAGAAAATTGATGTTATTTGAGGACCTACTGTACACTCCTCCACAACTTTCTACTTACCATGCACCAGAATAGTGACTATAACAGCGACCTTAATACCTATATGCTGATGGCAGTGACACCATTAGCCTTGAATTCTGAATAATTGTGCAGGGAAGAGCCTCATCTGTCCCCTTCCTGATCCTGATACAACACCCACCCTGGACTATTATATAACCCCCACCCCCCGCCAAAAAAAAAAAAAAGAAAAAGAAACCTCCTATCACGTCTGAGTCATTAGATTATTTTTTGATATATTTTTTCTAGTAGTTAAGTCTATTCCAACTAACACACCATGCTATGGGATTAGGAAAGGCATTCCTGTCAAAGAATGTGCCTCAAATAGTTAATTGTAACTTGGGCAGAGAATATGAAGAAAATATTAGCAAGAAATGAGGTTACATTGAGAGGAAAGCCCAAAGAATGACAGATCTTATGAACCCTGAAGAGAGGACAAGTTCTGTACATTAAGAAATGTGAAGGCATTGCAGGATTTGATGACATAGAGTAAAATGACTTAGATTTGGATGTTATATGGATTGGAGGGTGACAGTGCAGTGGGAAGAAGACAGTTAAGAGCTACTGCAGAAATGCAGGTGAGAACTGATGAAACCTAAAGTGTTGTGATTGAGAATATGAGTTCTGGTATTAGATGCTTAGGGTTATTGGATCTTGGCTGTACCATGAACCATATGAATGACATTCTATAAAATAAAGGTAATTTGGAACTCTATTTTACAAAATTAATATTTGGGTTAAATGTGATATTCTACATAAAATTGTTAGAAACAACCCTAAACAAGCAGTAAGCACTACTGTTGCTACTGATACAATACTACTATTATTTTTAAGGCAGCAAGGATGGATAGGAGGACATATTGAAGAAAGATTTTCCTGGTAAAATTGACAGGATTTGGAAGTCAGTCGAATTCATGGAGTGAGAAAGACTCAATAATTCTTCCCACAATTCTAATTTAAGGATCAAAATAAATTTTGAAGCCATTTTAAAAGATTTTTTAAAAAACTTAAGAAGAAGAGAGAGATAGAAATAAAGATAGTGAGAAAGAGAGAGAGAGAGAGAGAGAGAGACAAGCAAGAAAGAGTGACAAAAGAGTGCTGAATTGAATTTCTTCCATTTTCAGCAGTTGAATTTATGGATCATCTAAGAGAAAATATTCAGTACTAAATTGAGTGTATTGTTCTGGCACCAAGAAGAGATATGTAAGCTGAAAGCTGATCAAAAATATTGGTGGTTGTTGAATTTTTGGAAGTGACTGTACACTAAGTAGAGGCTTTAGAAGCATTACCACTGAAGGAGAGTGATACCAGAGCTCTTCATTATTCATCTTGGTAATTGTGTTTTTGACTGCATTTTGTAGTTATAAGCCAGCTTCTATAATAACTTTCAAAACTTTCAATGGATTAACATAATAGATGACTCTTTTTTGTTTCTTTCTTACACAACAGTTCAGTACTGATTTCTTCATTTCTTGGTATTTTTCGTATATAAATGTGCATCAATTCAGGAACACAGGCACTCTCTTTCTTAGGGCCCTATTATCTCCTAGTGTCTTGGTGTCCTCTTCATCAAGGGGAAAGCAAATGAGACAATGGGATCAGCAAACATGAATTTTTAACTGCTTTGGCCTGAATGTGACTCTGCTATCTACTCAGTGTCACAAAAGGAGTTGAGAATTTGTTCCCTGAATGCACAAAAGTGCCACCTCATGAAGTCTGTATTATGGAAGGCAGAGGGGTATCATACATTTTGGTAGATAATTTACAATCGCTACTGCAGTCTTCCTCATTGACGAACAAAATATCCATGCACGTTCTTATTCTCACCCTTAGAAGGAATTCATCCATCTCAAAAAGAGGCAACTCAAAATCTCATCAAATTTCTATATCTCTTAATCTCTAGGTTATCCATTAAGTCTGGTTATGGCTCATAGATTGCAGTCTAGCAACTAAAATACTGGCTATTGCCTCACCTTTCACATACACATCCACTATACAAAGATGGAGAAAAGAAAGATAAATCCATTTAAGAATCTGGAATAATGAGAAATATAATATAACAATGATGTAATCTTCCAGGACAGGCACTTTGAGGACTAAGCACTTGGCAGTAAGGAAGTTCCTTGTTCTTGTAATCTGAACAAAACTTCCTTTTTCATAGCCCTTCAAGCTGCTGGTTTCACCATCTGGAAAGTTCCTCCTGATTCATTATTTTCCTTGGGCACTTATGAATTGAGCTTTGTGGAGTACGACCTTTGCTTCTTTATTTGTGGGATGCTCTCTGCCTGGCAAGTTTGTGTGACAAGGGTTATTTTACAAACATTTGCTCCTTTGGACCAGACTCATGGTTTCTCCCTCATCAATTCTTCCAATAAAAACTCAGTATGTTTTTGATTCATTTGTTCTCTGACAGGAACCATAATCAAAATTATTTACCAAATATGAACATCTAGTCTGCCTTCTTTCTTCCCTAACTCTTTGCTATGGCTTTCTTCCTGACAAACCTTAGCAATGTGTTTATCTTGAGGTTATCTGAAATGGAGACTTATGTGGTTTGATGGTGTTTTATGGCAACTCGCTCAGTTATTCAATCAACTACCAATCCAGAGGTGTTTCTGCAAAGAGAATTTGTAACTGTGACTCAATTCTAAATTAATATTAGTAAGATTATCCTAGATAATGTGGATAAGACTGATTAGAGCAAAACTTAGATATACCTGAAGAAAAAATTCTGCCTGTGAACTACGGTATTAACCTTTGCTCAAGAATTGCCAACTGGCCTTTCCTAAAGGCCTGCCCCATGAATTTTGAACTTGGCTCATCAACTCTCACAATCTTGTCTCTTAATGTATTATCCTGCTGGATCTGGTTATCTGGTGAAACTTGACTGATAAAGCAAGGAATCATTCTTAGTCAAATCATTGTAGAACTGATATCCTCTACTTAAGTGACTTGGCTCAAAGTTTTTTTTTTTTCTCTCAATTTTATTTATTACATTTTGAGGTCTACAAGGAATATCTTTAGTTTGTATATTTTTGCATAACAAAATACTGAAAAATGTAATGCCTTACAACAAATTTTGATAACTTGAGGTCAAGAGTTCAAACCAACCTGGCCAACATGGCAAAACCTCATCTCTACTAAAAATACAAAAATTACCAGGCATGGTGGTGGGTGCCTGTAATCCCACATACTGGGAAGGTTGATTCAGGAGAATTGCTTGAACCTGGCAGGCAGAGGTTGCAGTGAACCAAGATGACACTATTGCACTCCAGCCTGGGTGACAGAGCAAAACAAAACAAAACAGTAATTTTATTTTGATCAGGATGTTATGGGCCAGAAATCTCTAAAGTGCTGAGCTGGCTATTCTGTCTCTGATGCGTTTACTGTCAGCAGACGTGTCTGGGGCAGGGAAGCTACCAAGGTGGCTTCTCCACTTACATAATTGGTACTTTAGTGCTCCATCATCTACCTCTTCCCAAAGGGTATCTCAGTCTGCAGTTCTCCTTGTGTGAACTGGGATTCTGATGACATAGTGTTCTCAGGGTAGCTGTATTTCTTATATGGCTATAGCCATTAACAGGTAGGCAGAAAAAGCTGTCGAAGATTTTAAGCCTGTGCCAGGAAATGGCACACAGTGACTTCTGCCATTTGCTGTTGGGCAAAGTCATCTCAAGGCCCATCCAAACAGATTCAAGAGGGTGGAGAAATAATCTCCACATCTTCACTGGGAGTAGCAAAGTGACATCATAGAAGAGTATATGGGACTAGATGATATTGTTAGTAACATTTTTAGACAATATAATTTTACATATCTACCTTTTCACACTTACTAGGTACCTAACTTTTGAGCTCAGTTTTTCAATCACTTCTGCTTTTAAACTAATTATCTCTCATAATATGCTATGCACAGTTATAAAAACCAATTCAGACTCCTAACAAAATGGCTTTTCCATTTCTTCATCATGAACCACTTTTCTAAATTGGCATCTTTAAGTCAAGAAAAAGATAAGCTATTCACTAAGTGGTATTGGGACAATAGGCTCTTCACAGGAAAACTGATAAAATTAAATTTAATTATTTCATACCACACACATAAATTAATTAATTTTACAATTAATTAGTTAAAAAGAAAAGAAAAAGGAAAAGTGGCCCTACCACAAGTGGAAGGGGAAAGGTTTTAAAAACGTACAAAGTATAAGAGTTATAGATTAAAGTCTATTAAGATTCACAAAATATATGTGAAACATAAACAAAATGATACATGATTTTTAAAAAACCCGTGAAAAACTGAAAGAATATATTTGTAGCAAACAAATAATTTATATCTGGAATTTGTTAAAATGCTTATATATAAATGAAAAAGAGATTAACAATTCAAAAGATAATCAAGAATAACATGAAACTAGTCAAGTTTTAGGAGAAAAAACCCCAGAAGATTCCTACACTGTAATAACAAAAGAAATAATCATTTTTTCAAAAATCACACATATCTGAATGAAAAAATTGTCTGACAGTATAGTTTTTGAAAGAATCTGAAACAAGATGCAAATTCTAAAATCTGCTGGAGAAAATATAGTTTCATAAGATAACAATTTATAGTCTTACTGAAAATAGAAACATATGTTCACTAGATCTAGCAATTTTTATTACATATAATACTTTTTGTAAACATTTACAAAGATACGCTTGTTTTGACACAATAAATAAGGCATGTACCTGAAAAATAAACCATTGAATAAAAAAACAAGTATTAAAACACAGAAAACAATGCTAAAAACACTGTTAATGGACACATACTTGTATATGCAGTATAACAGCTGGGTTTATATTCTGGTTCCAGCATTTACTATGTATGTGACTTTACAAAATTTATATAAGCTCTCCGTGCCTTAATTTTCTCATGTACAAAACCAGTTGTTTTGATAATTATATTATCTAAGAAAAGTCCCTGTTATATAGTAGGTTCTCAACAAATATAAAAAAGTAATTATTCTTTTATCCTTCTCCTCCTTCTCTTCCTCCTAATTATCCTTTTTCTTATTACTAAAATATAGACTAATTTATGATAGTGCTTGTCTGTGGAGATGAAGATGAGACCAGGAAAAAATTATAAATGGGGCTTGAACTTTATCAGGAATATTTATTTCATTTATCTAAATCTATAAAACAAATTTAATAAACTATTGATATTAGTCTATTCTATGTAGTGGGGCAAGGATATTTGTATATTATTCTCTAAACCTATTTGTACTGGTCAGGTATGGTGGTTCACATCTGTAATCCCAACACTTTGGGAGCCTGAAGTGAGAGGATTACTTGAGCCCAAGAGTTTGAGACCAACCTGGGCAACATAGAGAGATCCCATCTCTACAAACCATGAAAATAAATTAGCCAGGCGTAAAGGTGCATGCCTATAGTCCCAGCTTCTCAAGAGACTGAGGCAGGTGGATTGCTTGAGCCTGCGAGATAGAAGCTGCAGTGACTTGTGATCACGGCACTGGATGAGTGTCATTCCAGCCTGGGTGACAGCAAGACCTTGTCTTCAAAAATAAAAATAAATAAATAAATAAACCTGTCTGTTCAAAGCAATTACATCAAAATATGATGAAGCATCTCAAAATTTTAAGTATTAGTTTCACATTGGCTGTGTTTTGCAACAGTGAATAAATAGGTAAGAAAATGAACTTTAGCAGATTACTAACAAAAAAGATTGGCAAAAGAGCATCCATGTTTACTGTTAGCCAATTGAACAGAGTTCATTGTGAGTCTGTGAATACACTATTACATATGGTATGAAATACATTTTGTTGAAGCAAGGTTGAGAGTATCCAGTCAGGCTTGTTGGAGAAGGCCTGAAGTTAGCATTTTTAGAAGGAAAACAATGTGACATTTGTCCCCGAGTGACCTTTAAAGAATTAAAATAGCATAGATAGAGGTACTTGCTCACATCAGCAAGAAAGGCAGAGCCAAGCCAGATGGGCCCATCAGCCCTGCAAGGGACATTCATTTACTCTGTTTTAAGGTGGGGGTCCTACATTCTGGAATTTAATGAACAATCCTGATTTTAATGAACTTGTCCTATTCGCTCTGTAAATACAATTTCATTACAGGCTGGTTGCCCCAATTTTTGGTTTCAAAACCATCAGTGAAGTGTCTATCATGAAGTTCACAGTGGCAAAATGGTTTATTAAGATTATATTGCAAGCTGATTATTTTCTCAGTCCTTAGAAAACACATTTGGGGGTGATTGCTCTTTTGAAAGAGTAAATCATATTGCTAAGTTGTTGAAGAAATATAGCCTCCATTCTCATCTTAAATGTTACCTCACTTTATATACTGGGATGACCCTGAGGTATTCTGAGCCCTTTCACTGTTTACCAGAAAGGAAATAAGTGAGTGTTACTCTAATGGGAGGAATGGGGTGGTTGAGTTTATCTTCATTTGCATTTCTTACAACCTTTATTTTAAAACATTTAATCAACTCTAATTATATAGTGTATTTAGCATGTCAATCAGAGAGAATTTTAGCTTGCTAAGTAGAGTAAGAAATTAATGACAATATCTAATATTCTTAACATTCATCCAAATGAAATAGGAACATGTGTGTTCTGAAATGCAAGGGAAACATGTATATTATATATAAAACAAGTACACTACATATAAAAAACACATATGTTATATATATGTTTTACAAATAATTGGAGTTGATCAACTGTTTTATGTATTATATAATTTATGTATATAATATATAGGTATAACAAATAATTGGAGTTGATCAACTGTTTTATGTATTATATAATATATGTATATAATATATAGGTATACTTGGCTGGCTATGAAATTTTGGGTTGAAAATTCTTGTCCTTAAGAATGTTGAATATTGAACATTCATGTCTTTAAGAATGTTGAATATCTATAACTATATCTATAGAGAGAGAGATGGAGTCTTGCTCCATCGCCCAGGCTGGAGTGCAGTGGCATGGTCTCAGCTCGCTGCAACCTTC